>NC_137033.1:40327378-40424878 GCF_032717465.1 Coenobita brevimanus
AGTGATGTTTCAAACAGAGAGCCCAGCTACCTGTCTGTCGCCTGACGTCCTAATCCTGTAGGGAACAACCACAAACGAACTGCGTCAATGTCACCCTGTCCTCTGGCATCTGACTGCCCTCTTTCACGCTCATATCCCTCCCCCCCTCCCCTTCACATATGTTTCCACCCTATCCCATCACCGCATCCTCAGTATTCCCTTTCGACTCCTCCACATCACATCATTTACATAAGATTTCCTATTCAGTCTCTCATTGTTCATTTACTCCACGTGGGCAAATTCATCACCTCCTTCAAATGTGCATTTGAGTTTGTCTAGATTAAGGATTGTACTCAATGGCTCTCAGGAGGTTTCCTAGCACGTCTTCCTTAACGTTTAATTCTGCATATGGCACCTAAGTATCCTCTTGTATATTGCTGATGCAAACTACTTGTCTTGATGCAAACTAATTGTGCAGTATGTCGACATTTCACAATACTGCTAACATACAAGAGAATGCTACGGTATAATAAATCAGAGAGTACAAAGAAAAGCAAGTAGCAACATACCAGTCGCCCTTTTCGACGGTGTTTGTCATAGGCTAGGCCATAAATTTAAAAACAAACAAATTTTCTGTAAATCAAAGACAAATAAAGAAAAGCAGGAAGAATAATACTCCCCCAGTATCCCTTCTTGTCGTATGAGGCGACTAAAAGGGTTGGTGGTGGGTTAGTGCCCCACAACGTAAGAAGAACTAACTAAACAAGTCAATAAAGCACCTCGGACCAGGACGGACCATACGTTGATGACTAAGGAACGGACAAAGGACATTCTAAGGATGGGAACATGGAATGTGAGAGGAATGAAGTGGAAGAGAGGAAGATTGTTCATGTGCTTGGGGATGCAAGAGTGGATGTATGTGGATTGACTGAAACTAAATGGTCGGGTGAAAGGGTGAGAGAATGGGAATACGGTTTAGGACTATGTGCTGGAATTAATGAGAATGAGTGGGCAAGATGATGATAAGCAAGAAGTGGAAGGATTATATAAGTGTGTATGGAACACTGGGTGCAAGGATTGTATGGGTAAGAATGAAAGTAGATATACAAGCTTGGGCGATTGTTTGTGCGTGTGCGCCAACAGAGGACTGAGTGGCAAGAATGAAAGATGAGTTTATGTCAAGTGTAGAAGCATGTATGGACAAGTTTGAGGGGAGCGAGAGAGTGTTTTTGATTGGAAACATGAATGACAAAGTTGGGAATGTACGAGTGGATGGAGTGGTTGGTCAGTGGGGTGTGCCAGCTGACGTAGATGGGAATGGTAGTGCTTTGGTGGACATCTGTGCTGGTAGGGGGTTAGCATTAGCCAACACTTTTCAGCATAAGATGATCCACAGGCACACATGGAGAGTCATGAGGAGGATGGATGGTGAACTTGTTGAACGAAAGGCAATGATAGGTTACGTGCGTGTGGTTGAGCGAATGAGAAGACAAGTGTTGGATACAAGAGTGTGGAGAGGGTAGGGGAATGGTATCTCGGACCATCACTTAGTGATGGCCAAAGTAAGATTGCAAAGAAAATGGGTGAAGAGAGAAAGGGGAAGACAGGAGGAAACAGCTCCTTTGGGAAGAGAGAAGAAGTTGCACGATAGTGAGAAAATGTCAGAGTATAAGAGCATAGGGGAAGAAAGATTGGGAAGGTATGAGTTATAGCACATGGAAGGGGTGGAAGATCTATCGAAGATATTCACGGAAGAGATAGGCACAGCGCTAGAGGTGGCTTGTAGAGTGAGGAGGAGATGCAGGGGTGTTCAACGGACAGCGTGGTGGAATGATGAGGTGAAACGAGCTGTGGAATAAAAGAAGGCGACATAAAGTGAATGGCTAGCGAGTAGAGGTAGGGGAGATGAGAGAGAGAGAAGAGAGAGGTATATGTGAACAGGAGAAGGGAGGTGAAGAGATTGGTGAAGGAGAGTAAGAAGAAAGTGGATGAAGAGTTTGGGAAGAATCTGAGTGTAAAATGGAGGAAGAGTAAGAAATTGTTTTGGAAGGAGGTATAGAAAGTAAGACAGTGTGAAAGGGGAAATAGGGGAGTGAAAGATGGGAATAATAGATTGTTGGTGGAGAAGAGAGAGAAATTGAGGAGATGGATGGAGCACTTTGAGGATTTGTTGAATGTAGAGAGTGAGAGCAGTGCACGTATAAGTGGTTGGGGAATGGCTGGGAGAAGAAAAGATGAGAGGAGGGAGGAAGAGCTCAGTAGGAGGCGGTAGTTGAAGCAATGAAGAAGATCAAGATGGGAAAGGCCCCAGGAGTTGATGGAGTGTGTGGTGAAATGCAGAAGTATGGGGGTGAGATTGTTGTGGAGTGGATATGGAAGTTCAGTAGATTGGCTTAGGAAGAGGGAAGGGTTCCAGAGGACTGGAAGTCAGGTATTGTTCATTAATACAAAGGAGAAGGGGAGAGAGAAGTATGTGGTAACCACAGGGGTATTTGCCTTCTTAGTGTGACTGAAAAAATATATGGTAGAAAACTTATTGATAGGGTTAGGCATATAGCAGAGAAGTTTGTTGGAGAAAAACAAGGAGGATTTACAAAGGAAAAAGGGTGTGTAGATCAGATATTTGTTCTACGATGTTTAGTGTGTGTGTGTGTGAGTTTTACGCCAGGTTCCCCTTTTTTGGATAAGGGCTAAGGCGTTGCCCCTGGGTAGAGGACTTTGGTTTGGAGCGTGTAGCATTTTATGACCGGATGCCCTCCCTGATGTCTTCCAATGACTCTTGGGTGGATTCGATCCTCCGACCCTTCGGTCAGAGCGGAGCGCTCTAACCAACTGAGCCACGGCTCAGGGAAAGAAAGTGTATACTGCCTTCATGGACTAGGAGAAAGCTTATGACAGAATAGATAGGCAAGGTATGAGGAAGGTATTAAGAATATATGGAGTAGAGGAGAAATTGTTGAGTGCTGTGAAGAGTATGTACGAAGGAGCTAGGGCTACGGTGCGAGTGGATGGTGAGCTGAGTGAGTTCTTTGATCTAAATATGGAACCGACACAGGGATGTGTGATGTTTCCATGGATGGGGTTACAGAGGAGGTGCAAAGTAGGGCAGTGGATGTAGGGGTGGCTCTAATGAATGAGGGTGAAATGTGCAAGATCCCGGTGTTGCTCTTTTCTGATGATACAGTATTGTTGAGTGAAGGTGAATGGGAGTTGCAAGGTTTGGTGAATGAATTTGGGACACTGTGTAGGAAGAGGAATCTGAAAGTTAATAAAAACAAGAGTAAAGTTATGGTGTTTGAGAGGAATTAAGTCACAGAATGCACAGTGAGGTTGGAGGGTGAAGATATGGAGAATGTGAGTGCATTCAAGTACGTGGGTAGTGTGATGAGTAAGGATGGAAGTTTTGCAGATGAAATGCTTGAAAGGGTACAGCAGGGAAGGTTGTTTGTTGGTTCACTGAAAGCAGTGATGAGAAATAGCGAGGTGAGTAAGGAAGTTAAGAAGTCACTGCATGACAGTGTTGTGATCCCTACCCTGACGTATGGAAGCGAGGCATGGACCTTGCAACAGGGGAACAAGTCAAGAGTGAGAGCAGTGGAAATGAGTTACTTGAGAGGAGCATGTGGGTGACATGGAGGGACGGGTTGACGAATGAAGAAGTGAAGAAGTGTGGGGTGGACGTGGATGTGGTGGAGAAAATTAGGAGAAATACACTGAGGTGGTGTGGACATGTGGAGAGAATGGAGAATGAAAGACTGACTAAGGGAGTGTATGTAGGTGAAGTGGAGGGAGGGAGAAGGAGGTGAAGACCGAGGATGAGGTGGAGGGATGTAGTTGAGAGGTATATTAGGGAGGGGGGAGTGAGCTGGGAGGAGGGCACTCAAATGGTGGGTGACAGAGAGACTTGGAGGCGTTTTGTCTGCAGCCACCCTTTGCGGGATTATGGCGTCGGACTATAGACAGATACCGGTAGATAGGAAAGAAGGTTCTCCCCACCCATCATACCACCCAGTCGAAAGTGAGAGGGAAAAAATAAGAAGGACCTTCAGCAATATTAAAAAAAAAAAAAAAATGGAAGTTTTCTAGGAAAGGATAAAAGGAAATCTAAATTCTACTCCAACAAAATCGGTTGCGATGGTGGCGTATTGTCCTTATTTGGCTGAAGGAATATCCAGTCACATTTTTTTTTAATATTCCGTCAATGAACGAGGGGAACTGAGATTAGAAGCCAGATACTTGTCCAAACGACTTTTAAATGTTATTATTGCATCAAAGTCAGTTATATTATTTGTAATTATTCCACATATTAACAACCCTGACGAAGAAGAAATTATTCCTTTCACTGAATTGGAAGCTCTTACTAATAACGTTAATGCCTTTACTTTTAATATAATTCGAATGCTTTGTTTGGAAATATTTTTCAGCTTCCATAATATTATGTCATCTGAAAATCTTGTATAATTAAATCAGGTTCCCACGCAGCATGTACTCTAACAAGTTCAACAGATTTAACTTTCCTAAACATTCTTCGTATGGTTTGTTTTTCAGTGGCATAATATATATATCTATATATATATATATATATATATATATATCTATATATCTCTCTATATATATATATATATATATATATATATATATATATATATATATATATATATATATATATACAGAGAGAAAGAGAGAGAGAGAGAGAGAGAGAGATGGAGCCTCTGTGGTACAGTGGTAACGTGTGCGTTTCGTACACGGGTGAGGCAGGGTTCACACCCCGCCAGGGTAATAAACTTTGGGAGTGTTCACCCGGCCACGTACTGCATTGGCGGACACAAGGGGTGCTGTGGTTGAACCAGTGTCGCTTACTATATAGTATGCTTGCACCCGGTCGGCTTGCGCGGGCCGATTATACTTGGTTCACAAACTACACACACACATCCAAAGCCACTCCAACACTACAGTTACTCTTAGAAGCATTTCTCATCCTACATACAATCTCTACCAGACAGCATAAGCCACTTGGTAGAGATACACTGGCTGTATCGTCCCGATTTCTGTTGGGATAGGCCGCTCCTGCAGTGGATACTCAAACGGCTGATGATGATTATATATATATATATATATATATATATATATATATATATATATATATATATATATATATATATATATATATATTTTATATATATTTTTAATATATATATATATATATATATATATATATATATATATATATATATATATATATATATATATATATATATATATATATATATATTTATATATATATATTTTATATATATTTTATATATATATATAGTTTATAATATATATATTTTATATATATTTTATATATATATATATATATATATATATATATATATATATATATATATATATATATATATATATATATATATATATATATATATATGTAGGAACAGAATCACGCGGGCTTGTACATACATCTTCATCTTTATTGGCCAACGTTTCGGTACAATACTTCTACCATTATCTGATATATATACAAGCTTTGGTGATTATCATCCTATTAACTTTGCCTGGACAAACGAACGTTGATTGTTATGATGCCTCATTCTCCAGGAAGCCTCACATCCAATCACCCATCCCTACGCTTTGATACCCAGGGTGAAAAAGAAAGATTTTACACACACACACACACACACACACACACACACACACACACACACACACACACACACACACACACACACACACACACAGATGAAAAGAGGAAACATGAAAACTGAGAGAGAGAGAGAGAGAGAGAGAGAGAGAGAGAGAGAGAGAGAGAGAGAGAGAGAGAGAGAGAGAACAGTGTTTAAAAGTGGAAAAAAGAGAAAAAGAGAGAGAGAGAGAGAGAGAGAGAGAGAGAGAGAGAGAGAGAGAGAGAGAGAGAGAGAGAGAACAGTGTTTAAAAGTGGAAAAATGAAAAACTGAGAGAGAGAGAGAGAGATGACGAGAAAACATGAAAAACTGAGAGAGAGAGAGAGAGAGAGAGAGAGAGAGAGAGAAAGAGAGCTGAAAAGAGGAAACATGAAAACAGAGAGAGAGAGAGAGAGAGAGAGAGAGAGAGAGAGAGATGAAGAGGAAACATGAAAAACTGAGAGAGAGAGAGAGAGAGAGAGAGAGAGAGAGCTGAAAAGAGGAAACATGAAAACGAGAGAGAGAGAGAGAGAGAGAGAGAGAGAGAGAGAGAGAGAGAGAGAGAGATGAAGAGAAAAAATGAAAAACTGAGAGAGAGTGAGAGAGAGAGAGAGAGAGAGAGAGAGAGAGAGAGAGAGAGAGAGAGAGAGAGAGAGAGAGAGAGAGAGAGAGAGAGAGAGAGATGAAGAGGAAACATGAAAAACTGAGAGAGAGTGAGAGAGAGAGAGAGAGAGAGAGAGATGAAGAGGAAACATGAAAAACTGAGAGATAGAGAGAGAGAGAGAGAGAGAGAGAGAGAGAGAGAGAGAGAGAGAGAGAGAGAGAGAGAGCTGAAAAGAGGAAACATGAAAACAGAGAGAGAGAGAGAGAGAGAGAGAGAGAGAAGGTGAGGCTGGTAGGAGCGGAGAGAGGTAAGGAGAAGTTAATGTGTGTGTGGCGGGTTAAGGAGGAGATATGGGAAGTGGGTTGGGATAGAAGAGAGTGGAGGCTTGAGTCTGCTGCCAGCTTCCACCACACAACGCTCTAGTTCTTTGACCTTAACCTTACCCTGACTTGCATCCTTTTATTACTTATTTTATATATGTCAGAATATGAAAATAGGATGGCTCTGCATCCTTGGTATTGCTATACTTCGTGACTAGCATCATATTCTCGTTTAAAGAAGTAGGTACAACTGACCATTCGAGGCTGACATAACATTTTATGGCGGTTTAAAGTGAAAACAGTATGATATGGTCCTGACGGATTCTAATCGTAACGTTTGTATAACCAAGAAGAAATAATTTAATTATGAAAATAAAAGAAAGATAATCATGTTAAGAAAGTATTAATCTTGCTTATTCCAAAGAAAATTTAATAAAAGTTCAAGATCTGTTTACTTCGAGATGTTTGGACATTTGCATTTATGAACGACTGATAGTACCGGTTATCTGTCTCACTAAGTTGTTGGATATCAAAAGGGATTAGTGTATAGCGAGACGGGTGCTGTGTGTCCACAGTAAGCTAAGAAGAACAGTTACTAGATTAACAGTAATAGGAGTGTGTGTGTGTGTGTGTGTGTGTGTGTGTGTGTGTGTGTGTGTGTGTGTGTGTGTGTGAGAGAGAGAGAGAGAGAGAGAGAGAGAGAGAGATGCACCTTGTTCATTTCCTTATGCATTCCATTACGAATCGTACTGTTAGGATAATTCAGACACTGATATAACACATAATTATTAACAATTTGTCTCCTGTTCTGACGGTGACATATCGGGTCAGATTATCAAGGAATGATCTCTGATGTAGGCTAACTTATAGTTCCTGATAGTTATTTGTGCAGTTGTCGTTGACAGTACAGATTTATATCTAAGGCCGAGTGCTAGGCAGATCAGGGTCTAGAATTCGGGGGTCTCCAAACTCTTTACCTCGTCGATCCCTTCCTCCTGCTTCAGACTGAACATCGACCCCAAAGCATTTATGACATGAAAGTAATTTAATAGATACTACTTTAATTACCTAATAGTATTACGAATGATAAGAACAAAGACAACAACAAGAATACTACTACTACTACTACCAGGGCCGGATCCAGCATTTTATTAAAGGGGGGGGGGCGCGATTAGCATTTTCATATATATATATATATATATATATATATATATATATATATATTGTTACATAGCCTATGATTTCATCATCCTTTGTGTAATTTTAACGCACAGTTGCTGCATGTTTGATCACGAGCGTGTTCTGCCTCAGTCCCCCCCTTCTACCGTTATAGTAGAGTAAGTCGTTCTCTCTGTTATACTTTGCGGGATTTTCAGCTCTCTGTCCCCATGGCTTCATTTGCGCGTCCCTCTTACAAGTTGTGTCAGGCTCTGCCGGCCCCTATATAATGAGCTGTCTCTGCATCGTGGCCACTTAGATCTGCTCCTCATTTTGTTCACATCTCTGTCCTCCCCTGTACAGATATTATTATTGTGAGTGCTCAAGAAATCTCCAACCATCTAGCAGCTGTGTGTAATTTGAGTATAACTGTTGTTGCATTTTTTCTTGTACTGTATAGCATAAGTTTAATTTGTAGGCCTAGTGAAGTTTTTGTAATTCATGTGGGGTTCTTTATGTCAGTCATTTTTGATAATAGTTTGTATCTGTAATTATTTATCTGGCATTCACTGAGTATTATCTGGTATCTCATTTTATCAGGGCTGACTTAGATAAATTTACTCTTGCTAATTTCGTGTTAATAGAGGCTATTGCAGTTAACCATATATTTAACCTGTTTTTGCCATTACATTATCCTTATGAGTCCTGAATGTTTTGTTGTTAATTTAAGCATTAAACTTTAACTTGTAATTTTACCTAACTCTTTTGTTTTGAACCTGGAACTTTACGGGACAGTAGTGACTCTTCGTATTCTCACTTAAAGTGTACATTATCTTTCTCTGTTCCGTAACATAAATTTGGCGACCTCATATCAGGATATTCAGGATATTATCATAAGGATATTGTTTGATATTTTGTGACTGTGATATATTCATGATGGCTACTATTTCTACACTTGATGAAGCCAAAGATTTTTTGTCAAATGTGCAAACAGTGTGTGATATAGAAAACAGAACAAAGAATGAACTTAAGCTTGTTGCTCAACAATTGGGAATTGCAGTTCACTCTCATCATTCTAAAGATCAAATTGTTGACATGATTAATGAAAGCTTGTTTAATGTAACTCCTCCAAATGAGCAAACGCAGATTGAATTAGCTAAGTTACAGCTAGCTCTGCAGGAGGCTAAGGCTAAGGAGGCGGAGTCTCGTGTTAAGGAGGCTGAATTTCAGGCCCGTTCTAAGGAGGCTGAGGCACAAGTTGAAATTGCTAGGATTCAGGCAGACCATGAGTATCGCATGAAACAAGGTGGAACTGGATCATCTAGCTCTGATGATTTTGATGTGGCTAAAAATGTTAAACTTGTCCCTCCTTTTAATGAATCTGATTTAACAAAGTATTTTCAGTTGTTTGAGAGGGTAGCTACAGGTTTTAATTGGCCTAAGGAGTATTGGCCAGTACTCCTTCAAACTGTTCTCACCGGTAAAGCTCAAATAACTTATGCATCTTTGCCTCAGGATCAGTCTGATAATTATGATGTAGTTAAGAGCTTGATTCTTAAGGCCTATGAGCTTGTTCCTGAAGCTTATAGAGTAAAATTTAGGACAACTTATAAGCAAGATAAGCAATCCCATGTTGAGTATGCAAAAATCAAAGAAGATCTGTTAGAGCAGTGGTTAAATTCCAAGAATGTGGATTCTGATTTTGGTAGAATTTAAGCAGATGATTTTGCTGGAGGATTTCAAAAGGTGTATTAGTAAAGATGTAAGCCTATATCTTGATGAGAAAAAGAATAGATAATTTGTCTGATGCTGCAGTTTTAGCTGATGAGTATGTTCTCACTCACAAGAGATATTCTAGAGAAAAAGGGAAAGCTGAGAGTAAGTACGTTGCCTCTACTCAGAGTACAGGTAACAGGAAAGAGAATAAGGATGATGTTTCTCAGGAAGTAAATACCAGCTTCACCTCTAGATTTCAGAAAAGTAAATGTACTTATTGTAGTAAGCTTGGTCATACTACGGAGAGATGTTTCAGGAGACAGCGTGATGTGAACAAAAAAGGAGTCTTTAAATATTCAGTCAATTGGTCTAGTGTCCACTCTTGAGAGTTCCCAGAATTCTTTAACTGAGTTAACTGAACCTGCTTTGAGGGGTAACTTAAATTCTCATGATGGAGCTCCTCTTTTGAGCAGTAACGTGGGTGACACTCTCAAGAGTTCATGTGCTAATTTCCTGTCTGATGGTTTTGTCAGTCCTCTGGACAGTAATGACAGGAAATCAGTTCAAATATATCGTGATACAGGTGTTTGCCAATCCCTTATGCTGACCAGTGTTCTAGGCTCTAATTTTAATTCCTCTGATGAAACTGCAATCTTACAAGGTGTAGGGAATAATTACTTCTCTGTTCCTCTGTGCAGAGTGAATTTAGAGTCTGGTTTTGTTAATGGTTCTGTTATGGTTGGGTTGGTTGAGACACTCCCAATGTCAGGTGTAACTTTCTTACTTGGAAATGATATTGGTGGAAGTCAAGTGTGTCCAGCTCCTCAGTTGTCTAGTGAGCCAGTGGCTGCGTCCCAGGATTGTGATGTCCCTGATGTGTTCCCTGCATGTGCTGTCACTAGGGCTAAGTCTAAAGTTACTGGTGATTTAGAGGATAATGATGATGATGATGTTATCCTAGCTGACACTTTTCTTGCTAATTTGGACCACTCACCAGATGAGGCAGTACCCCGTAGTGTTGATAATTTGTCTCGTCAAGAGTTGGTTGGGTTGAGTTGCAGGTTGCTGACCCTGGGTTGAAAGGTCTAGCTAACTCTGCTTACAGTGAAGAAGAGTCAGCCGGTGCTTCTACTTGTTATTATGTAAAGTCAGGAGTACTTATGAGGAAGTGGAGACCCCCAACAGCATCAGCCGACTGTGAATGGGAGGTTGTACATCAAGTTGTCATCCCTCGTGTTTGTAGGCAGGATATCATTCGAGTGGCTCATGATACCAGTTTGGCAGGACACCTTGGAGTGAGGAAGAACTGTGGCACGCATTTTGAAACACTTCTACTGGCCAGGTATCTTCAGGGATGTTTCCTGGTATTGTAAGTCTTGTCACACCTGTCAAGTTGTGGGGAAGTGTAATCAGATCAGAAAAGGTTGCACCTCTAGTTCCCATTCCTCCTTTTGAGGCGCCTTTCACCCGTGTGTTGGTGGATATTGTGGGCCCTCTTCCTAAGACTTCTTCAGGATTTTCTTATGTGTTGACCATGATTGATATGGCTACTCGTTATCCTGAAGCCATTCCACTTAGAAATATCTCAGCAAAGAACGTGGTTAAGGAAATGCTGGGGTTCTTCACAAAGTTTGGTCTGCCTAAGGAGGTACAGTCAGACCGGGGAAGTAATTTCATGTCAAACGTTTTCAAGCAGTCTCTGAAAGAGTTGGGCATCACCCAGATCACGTCTTCAGCTTACCATCCCCAGACCCAAGGAGCGTTGGAGAGATATCATCAAACACTCAAATCGATGCTCAAGAAATACTGTTTGGAACATCAGAAAGACTGGGATAAAGGTCTTCCATTCGTTGTGTTTGCCGCAAGAGAATCTCCAAATGAATCACTGGGCTTCTCACCTTTTGAACTACTGTTTGGCCATGAAGTAAGAGGACCCCTTAAGTTACTCAAGGAATGCTGGCTGTCGGAGGAAGATGACGTCAACCTGCTGGAGTATGTGATGAAGTTCAAAGAACGGCTGTCCACTGCTTTACAGCTGGCGAGAGAGAATTTAGGAGCTGCTCAGGAGAAGATGAAGACTTGGTATGACAAGAAGTCCAGGTTACGCCACTTTCAGCCAGGAGATCAGGTTTTGATTCTGCTACCAGTTCATGGGCAACCTCTTCAAGCCAAGTTTAATGGCCCTTATTTCGTGGAGAAGAAACTCAGTGATGTCAGCTATGTCATCGCCACACCAGATCGTAGAAAGAGCAAGCAACTATGTCACATCAACATGCTAAAGTTATATCACAGGCGGGACGAAAATTATCCAGTCTGCACTGTAGCTGTTCCACCCGAGTCTGCAAGTGAAGCTCTCCCATGCAGTATGAGCCTGAGTGATAGTTTGGGGAAGCATCCTGATATCATGAATGATCTCCAGACTAAGCTTTCTCATCTACCACCCAGGGAAAGGCAGGAGTTTTCGGCATTACTGCAGGAGTACCCGCAAGTGTTCCGTGCCACTCCAGGAAGAACCACTGTGTTGATGCATGATGTCGATGTTGGAGACGCAAAGCCAATTAAATTGCCTCCTTACCGTGTGAACCCAGTGAAAGTTCCTCTCATCCAGAAGGAGCTTGGCTACCTGTTGGACCACAAGATGATTGAGCCCTGTCAGAGCGAGTGGAGTTCTCCTGTCACTCTGGTCCCTAAGCCAGGTGGGTCACAGAGGCTTTGCATCGACTACAGACGTGTTAATCAGATAACTAAAACAGACACTTACCCTCTCCCTCGCGTGGAAGATTGCATAGACAAGATCGGAAAGGCTAGGTACATAAGTAAGTTTGATTTGTTAAAGGGATACTGGCAAGTACCTATGACTGAACGTGCTAGGGAGATCTCATTTTTTGTAACATTAGGAAAGACCTTTGCATGGTCTGTAATGCCATATACAGATTGTTTTAGAGTAATAAGAAATTTCCTTTGTAAATTTCTTTTTTCTTTGTGGGGAGGTGTTACATAGCCTATGATTTCATCATCCTTTGTGTAATTTTAACGCACAGTTGCTGCATGTTTGATCACGAGCGTGTTCTGCCTCAGTCCCCCCCTTCTACCGTTATAGTAGAGTAAGTCGTTCTCTCTGTTATACTTTGCGGGATTTTCAGCTCTCTGTCCCCATGGCTTCATTTGCGCGTCCCTCTTACAAGTTGTGTCAGGCTCTGCCGGCCCCTATATAATGAGCTGTCTCTGCATCGTGGCCACTTAGATCTGCTCCTCATTTTGTTCACATCTTTGTCCTCCCCTGTACAGATATTATTATTGTGAGTGCTCAAGAAATCTCCAACCATCTAGCAGCTGTGTGTAATTTGAGTATAACTGTTGCATTTTTTCTTGTACTGTATAGCATAAGTTTAATTTGTAGGCCTAGTGAAGTTTTTGTAATTCGTGTGGGGTTCTTTATGTCAGTCATTTTTGATAATAGTTTGTATCTGTAATTATTTATCTGGCATTCACTGAGTATTATCTGGTATCTCATTTTATCAGGGCTGACTTAGATAAATTTACTCTTGCTAATTTCGTGTTAATAGAGGCTATTGCAGTTAACCATATATTTAACCTGTTTTTGCCATTACATTATCCTTATGAGTCCTGAATGTTTTGTTGTTAATTTAAGCATTAAACTTTAACTTGTAATTTTACCTAACTCTTTTGTTTTGAACCTGGAACTTTACGGGACAGTAGTGACTCTTCGTATTCTCACTTAAAGTGTACATTATCTTTCTCTGTTCCGTAACAATATATATATATATATATATATATATATATATATATATATATATATATATATATATATATATATATATATATATATATATATATCAGAGCTCTCTGGTCTACATTTGCTCGCACTAAAACAAATGAAGCGATCACTGATCATTGAATCTCTAATCTATTTCGGGACAATAAAAATGCCTAGGTTTCACTGAACCCAAGTCAATTCCCTATTGTAACTTTCTGCAAGAAGATTCTACATACTGTGTTTATATGTTCAGACCCTTAAGATATTTAGACAAAGCAAAGGTGAAGATGTAACAATATGGAAAAAATTAACATGCCTATATAAGATTAGTGGGATTAGTTTCTAATCAAAATTATTGACGACTAACGATGTGAACTTACCTTTTTAGCAGGCAAAAAAGCCAATCAGTGCAAAAAAGATTACATCTATGTCACTGTCATCCGACATGTTGACTTTCCAGCTGGCTATGCTCAAATTTTAGTAAAATGACTAAAATCTGCCCTTCACGTTATTACTGTCATAAGCTGCCAACAAGGAAAAATACACTGAACGTAATCTGTATGTGTTTTTTTAAGCAAAGTAAAATAAGTAAGTATAATCCTTCGCACAAACCTAAAGGATCGCTAAATAATGCACAAACACACTCGTCACGGCTTACAACACAACTGGCAACCTCCAGGCATACTGGAGTAGTGTTTTCTATATAGCCTACAGGGTAGATGCATTATTTTCATAGGTTAGCTGAGATGCATGTCCGACTTAGGCAGCCATTTATAATTTAGCATCCTGGTCGGAAAATTCTGAGGACCACAGCTTCCCACTCGCTCCTGTCTACCTGTCTATTGCCAGACGCCTTATTCCCGTAAGGCGTGCCCACAAACAAATCGCCTCCACGTCGCTCTGTCCCCCGCCATTTCATTGCCCTACTCCCAGCTCACACCCCTCTCTCATATACCTCATCTCTCCATCCCTCCATCTCATCCTTGGCCTCCCCCTTCCTCTCTCCCCTTACACTTCACTCAGATACACTCTCACTCTCCATCCTCTCCACATGGCCAAACCACCTGGTGTATTTCTCCTAACGCTTCCTATCACATCCACACCACAACGCTCCTTCACTTTCTCATTTGTCAGTCTGTCTTTCCATGTGACTTCACAGGCTCCTCTCAAATAACTCATTTCCACTGCTCCCACTCTTGACTTCTGTCCCTCCAAGGTTCAAGCTTCACTTCCATACATTATAGTTGGTATCACAATACTGTCATGTAGTAACTTTTTCACTTTCATGCTTGCTTCCCTGTTTCTTATCACTGCTTTCAAGGAACCAGCAACCTTTCTTCCTTGTTGTACCCTTTCAAGTACTTCACCCTCTAAACTTCCATCCTGACTCATCACACTAGCCAAGTACTTAAACGGATTCACATTTTCCATTTCCTCCTCATCCAACCTCGCTGTACATTCACTGACTTCACTTCTCTCGAAGACCATAACTTTACTTGATGCTCTCTACATTCTCCTTTAGATTCCGTTTCTTACACTCTCTCCCAGACTGACCCACCAAGCCTTGCAGCTCCTCTTCATCTTCACTTAACAATACAGTATCATCTGCAAAGAACAGTACAGGAAGTTTCCAAATAGTGCCCTCTCTCACCAGGGCCGCTCCAACATCCACTGCCCTACCTTGTATCTCTTTTACAACCCCATCCATATACAGACTGAACCACTCTATCCAAAGCGGGATTTTTAAAGTGCTCAATATATCACGATCCACATACAAACTGAAATGTGACATATACGTTCATGGCGTACGCCACTGTCTTCATTACTTTAAGATACAAAGTTGCCAGTACTGAAGTTCAGCTTGCCACTGTCATGTATTACACAATTAGAGGCTGAAAATTTTAACGAATTTCGGTAAACCATCTGAATGGCAGTATAATCTGAGCCAGGAAAAAGAGAAATATGAAAAAAACAAAAAACAAAAACAGATCAGAAATGTTCATAATATTTCCCCAGCTCTATCTCTTCCTTGGAACCTTATAGTAAAAAAAAAAAATATTAGTTTCTGAGAAAGGGGGGGCATACGCCTCTCACGCCTCCCCCCCCCTGGATCCAGGCCTGACTACTACTACTACTGCTACTACTACTACTACTACTACTACAAATAATAATAATAATAATAATAATAATAATTGAATAAAAAAGGTGATATTCAAAATTTAAAAAAAAAAGTTAACTTACTTTTTTTCAATGATTTTGTTGATATCATTAATGGGAGGGATGCGTCTAATGACGTTAACAAGGGCAGTGATGTTTGGTTGGAGATTTGTGAGTTTTAGTCGTTAGCCACCACGCTCTTTCAGGTTCAATCTGTTCCTCTGCTTTGTTGGAAGTGCATTTGCTGGCTAAAACCAGCTACAAGAATGTAAGAATTTGGGAATGCAAGTTAAAATGGCTCAACCACTCACAGAGTAAGGGATACTTATCAGCAGGAGATACATTCCTCCAATAGTCAGTGAGGCTTTTACTTTTGGATGACGCTTTTGCTTCAAGGTCCATAGTCATTTCTACTAGTCCTTCCTGTACTTGACTGTCAGTGTCTGCGTTTTCTATTTCCAAATCAAAATGTGTAAGGATCCCGTCAGCCAAGTGCATTTACTCCAGATCCTCAAAGTGTACTTTAACGTCTTCCTTTAATGTGTCAAGGTGCATTGTGGATATCTCCAAGTTGCTATCTGATATGTTTTCATTTTCTTCCAATTGCCGTAAGTTTGAAAAATATAAAAAATTTCAACTTGCCAATGAAGCTTTGAATAGTTCTACTTTGGCTTGGAAGCCTAAGAGAGTTGTCCTGGCCAGAATAATCGTAACACTTTATCTTGCATACTTTTCTGTACTTCATTAAATTTCGAATGTAAGTCTGCCAAATAGAACAGAAAATTCTTACACTTTTCTTCTTTTTTTTTAACTCTTCACATGGTGATGGGTTTACATCCGTTAGAAACTGTACAAATGAGTTGCATAAGTCTACAAGTAATTGCAAGTTATTGCCTCTGGACAGCCGCCTTATCTTAGTGTGCAAAACTAAATGATTCAGAGTTTCATCATTCTTTTCACACAGCATTACAAAATTATCCTGAGTTGAGTGGATGTGCTTTGATTTGATACATTATTCTGATACACACTTTCAAGGCATCATGCGGTTCACCACTGACAGTCTTGGCTGGAAGATGGTGTATGTGTAATACACAATGAACAGTACTTAAAACAGGTACCTTTTCCTTCAGTAAAGTGGCAAATACTCTATAGCAGTCGACCATTGCTGGTGCACCATCAGCAGCGACTGCAGTAATATTGCTGATGGCAATATAGTGATTCTCCAAATACTCCTCCAGACACTGAAATATAGTCTCGCCTTTTTTGTCAACTTTAAGATTCTTTGTAAACAAAAATTAATCGACAATGCACTTTGGACATGGATTGTAATACTTCAAGTCATAGGCCATAAGAATATCTGAACTGCCGAAAGCTTACTTATCAAGTTGGAGAGAAAACCTGGACTTTTGAAGCTCAGATCTCAAAGTTTTTCCCATATCATCGGCCATCTCATCAGTTGTCGTTGTAGTGGATTGGTATTTAATTGCTGACATTTCAGAACTGGTTGAGAATCTTCCTTCGAAACAGTTTGAATTACCTCTTTAACTGCTGGAACTGTGATCTCGTCAACTGTATGCGATTTTCCTTTCATCATTATGGTGAGGGAGGTATACTGTATGATGCCTTCCACTCCTTCACTTTCAGCATTGAAAAATATCTTGAAATCTGGTCAATTTTTTATTCTTTCAGTACCATAAAATAATCAGAATCTTTATTTTTCTCATCAGAGTGAACTCTCTCTAGATGGTCTTTCACCTTCACAGGTTTCATGGCGTCATTACTGAAAGTCTTTTCACATAATAAGCGCGATGGCATGGTTTAGTAAATGAACTGATGAATCCAAATTCCAAATATTTTAGTGAATATTGCACATCCTCATGGTATCACCATCTGCCATTATATTTGTTAAGTGAAACAGCGTTATCTTGACTCCAGGCTCCTGTGTGTGTGTGTGTGTGTGTGTGTGTGTGTGTGTGTGTGTGTGTGTGCGTGTGTGTGTGTGTGTGTGTGTGTGTGTGTGTGTGTGTGTGTGTGTGTGTGTGTGTGTGTGTGTAACTATAGGGCTTTTACTTTAACTTGACTAGAATCCATTTCCCCTTTTAAATCGAATGATGGTCAAGTGTGTTAAAACCGGAGGGAAAGTTTAAATGGTAACATCGACTTGCCGAATTTCATTAAACCACGATTAAGTATACAATTTATGGAACTGGCCGTCACATGAGAACAACCTGACCTTCCCCTCTACCATCCTACAGAGTTGTTACCTGTGCACTGCCAGTTACCCCATACACACCATTGCCACCTTAGCTGACGTCAAAATACACTGTAACACATGAGCACCACAACTAAACCTCGTTCTTTTGATTTTGCTGCGTATGTTTTAACTCACACATATCTTCTCAACTTGATGTAACCTAAGGTTAATTAATGTGACGTAACCTGGCATGACAAAACCAAGGCAAGCCAAGCCTTATGAAATAAGAGCCAAACCATTCGCCCATGAATGCTTATCACCCTCCATCACTGAGAAAAAAAAAAATCGCATAGTAATCCTTTGGCAATCGGAGGCATATCATCATAACTTCCCCAAAATCGAAGAAAGTTAAATACTGTGCCAGCATTCAGAAGCCTAAAGTCAGGAGTATTATGATAGTGAAGGTCACTGAAAATAAAAGGCTTTTGAAGAAATTCTAACAGTTCATCTGTAAATGGCCAGTCTCTTCGTTGAAAGTACAACAAAATGGTGAGTAATGGTCAGCTAAAAGAAAAAGTTAGAGGGTAATTACTTGCAAAATCCCCAGGCAATCGGAGAAATATCATTATAGTTTCGCCAAAATTATTTCAAAATAAGCCATATAGCCAGGGATATTGCCTACAAAATTTGGATACATCTGGCACTTGATACTGAGATACTTTTGTAACAGCCACACACACAAACACACAGACACACGCACACACGAAGGAGATTACATTATTGCCTCACACCGCGGGTGATGAATATAACCCACCTAACCCAACCCAGTCCAACACAACCTTACCTATCTCAGTCCAGTCTACTCCAGCCGAGTCAAACCAACCCACTGTAGCCTAAACTAACCTAACCTAACCTGAAAGTGTACATGCGGCCTATTTGTATACGTTCCTCTTCCCATCACGCTTTCCTTTGATCTGGTTCCGTTTACTTTGAGCTCAAACATTTCGATGCAACCCACGCCTCAAGCTTTCCACAGTTTTGCCGTTGCGCAATATGGCGGTTTAATCTCTGGTAAATATTATGACAGGTTCACGTATACTGCACGGAACATAAAACGTGCTTAGGGTTTCGGTAATGGTAGTATTTTAGGGGGCATAGAAAGCCTAATACTATCTTTTGATTAAAAATTTGTGATACACATTACACTTTCACATTCTTTTTATGATATTTATATAAAATTAATGTTGATTTAAACGAAGCTTGTGCTGTGTGTGTGTGTGTGTGTGTGTGTGTGTGTGTGTGTGTGTGTGTGTGTGTGTGTGTGTGTGTGTGTGTGTGTGTGTGTGTGTGTGTTTATTTGGAAAATAAATGTTCCAAATAAAACCAAGTAATCAAACAATTATGAAGCCTAACTCGGAACACATAATTATGGTGTGTGTGGGAAGAAGGAAGAACACTGTTTCAGAATTGTGTCTTGCGCCGTATCTCCTTCAATATGATAAGGTATTTAGTCATTCCTTGTTACAACCACACGATTTTATTGAGCTTACGGGATACCTATGGTAATTAAAGAATTAATGAACACTATACACAACTCAACCAGAGTGATATTTCTCTTATAGGCTGAAAAGTTTGG
Source organism: Coenobita brevimanus (assembly GCF_032717465.1). Taxonomy (NCBI): domain Eukaryota; kingdom Metazoa; phylum Arthropoda; class Malacostraca; order Decapoda; family Coenobitidae; genus Coenobita; species Coenobita brevimanus. The sequence continues at coordinate 40,346,582 of NC_137033.1, forward strand.
TAATTCGAAAGTAACAAGTTAAAAGCTGAGGAATGGAAACGATCTATCCGAGAGGACCATGTTATATGGAGAGGCTGATTGATCTGTGAGGAAGACAAGGAGAGATTTGTTGTTACTGTGGATGTGATGGAAAATTTTAGCTGTACCGTGAGGTGAAGAGGCCATGTGGAGAGACTCGAGAGTGAATGACTGAACAGTAGGGTGCATGTGAGTGAGGTGCAGGAGAGGGGAGGGCAGGAGTTCGAGGATAAGGAAGAAAAATAGCATTGACCCGTGACGGAGAGAGAGAGGGAGAACACAAAGGAGTACAGAGGAAAGTTACCTTCACCAATGCCATTACCATTAAAAAGATCTGGATTCGGATCCGTGGATATAGGATCAGGATCCGCCCCAAAATTTAATAAATTTTTTTTTGGTCGATGGCCCTCCTTTCCAACATGTTTCATTGATATGCATAGAGAACTTTGGGATATATTTGAGGGATACTCCGGATCCGGATTCGGACCAAAATTTACTAATTTCTTCCTCGGCCCATAGCCCACCCTTCCACAAAATTTTATCAAAATCCTCTCATAACTTTTTGAGTAATCCGGTATCGGATCCGTGGATATAAGATCCGGATCCGGATCCGCCTCCAGATCTAATGACTTCGTTCTTTGTCTATGGGCCACCTTTCCACCAAAATTCATTGAAAATAGTAGAGAAATTTTGGGGATTTGTTTCTAAATACGCCGGATCCGAATCCGGACCAAAATTTATTCAGTTCTTCCTTGGCCCACAGCGCATCGTTCCACGAAATTGTATCAAAATCCGTTCATAACTTTTTGTGTGACAAGCCAAATGGTTTCGTGTACACCAGGAAACCATTTATTGCACTTGATGATAACCAAATTATGGCGCCTGGTGGTTTAGTGGGAAATTCAGGCCTTCCAATTGGAGTGAGCCTACGCAGCTTTATTTCCATGGGGTAGTTGGGGTTTGTTGCTCACGTCATGCCACTCAGGGAGAGGTGAGGCTGGTCACTTTCATCTTAAATGTCAATACATACTTGCCCTGCCCCGGGCTCCTACGATCCATAATAGCAACTCAGAATTATATGATGATAATTATATATATACAGTACTGTATATATTAAAATGTTCAGCACTTATAGGGGGGGGAAATGGATATTTAGGTGGGCAAAGTATGCAATCGATTCCACTTCACAAACAAAGCATTCAAGCAATTTTTTTTTTTTTTTAAATCAATGCAAAGTCGAGCGTAACTAACACTGCATTCTGTAAATCTAACTGATCTGAATAAATGAAGGGTATGGTGAAGAAAGGTAAAAATAAACAATGTGGTACAAAAACAAACACTATTTTTGAGCTATGTAATAAGTATAATACGTTTAATACATGTGCGATTTTTTGGTTGAGTCGTAGAGGGCACTGTGGTGCTGCACAACATGGAAGATCAGCTGTCGTTCTTCTTCATTCTTCGTCAGACCACTGTTTTAGTCCATTGCCATTTTGACTGCCTGCTCAGCACCGTCACTGGCCACTTTGAGGTGGGCCATGACATCAGGAATGGGGCAGAGGTCATTGATGCTTGTCAGAGTATCGAGCTTCAAACACTGGAAGAGGTTTTTCTACTTCTGGGTGACAAACTTAGAGATACTCAGATTTGATGCCTTACCAATCATCTTCCTCAGCAGAGACTTTGTCAGAATACATGGCTAGTGAAGCCAGGTCCTCACTGAGGTACCAGAGGTGGCTTTTGATTTTGTCCAGTGCCTTCTTTGCTACAACAGGATCCATCTCTTAGAATTCTTCAATCTTCTTCAGGAGATTGAGGTCATTGATTGGAGCATCGACAACATTTGGAGCTTCAAACCAGTGCGTCACATAGATGGTCAAAAGGAAGACTCAGATGCGTTTGATGGCCTCCTTTTGATGCCATGTGAAGGGGAAGGAGGATGCATCGTTCATTTGATTTCTGAAAAGGAAGATCTTGAGGCAGTAAAGGGCTTTGACCATCCAGCGTGCTCTGTGATAGGCACCTGGGTGGTGAAAGGTCATCCATGCTGGCTCCTTGCCGAGGAAAGCCAGAGACAGCTGGAGGAGCTGAAGGTAGTCATAACAGGGTCGCACACAATCTGTGGCTGAGTATGAAGTGTTCAACGTCCTCGGCTCTGTTGGCAATCCACGGCTGAGATTTTTCATCTAAGTCATCATCGTAGGGTTTGAAGGAATCTGTGTCAGTTTTGTTCCAGAACTCTTTGAATTGACCGAAGAGCGGAATTTCAGGACCAGAAGAAGAGAAAAAAGAGGTCAAAGATTCCTGTCACTATGAGTTCACACATTTGGTGCCTGCATGCAAAAAGCAACAACGGGACTTGGAGACCTCTTTCAATGACAAAGCAAGCTCCGCTGTGAACCCAGTGTTGGACGCTGTAGTATCAAAACAGAGCCCTGCAATCCAGGGCTTCACTTCCGGCCATAATTCATCTAGAGTCCTTAGCACTGCCACTCCCATTTCCTCGCCCGTTCCAGCAGGGATCTTAGGGATCGCCGGGATCTTCTCCGTACCAGTCCTTGTAACAACAATTGCCAGGCGATCACTGCAGCCACTACCATCGATGCTGGGCAAGAGCTTTGCATCAAAATGGAGAATCAAGGGTGTTTGTGGCTGGAATTCTTTTTTGATCTTTTCAGCTATCTCAGTTTTTGATTCCTTCCAAACAGAGTGGAGAGATCCGACAGACAACGTGAGTTCCCCCACGTCAATCCCTGCTGTGATCAAGGTGGGAGTTACCACTTGCATTGCAACTCGCGTTGAAATGCCTGTCCGATCACATGCGGCAAGAAATACAGGGTCATCAATAACCTGCCTTCGCCTTTGATCCAAATATGGAACTTTTGGAGTGGATGAAGTAGACAGCCCTGGAACTTCTTCACTGTCATCTTCATCCTCAGAATTACTTGATGATGTGGACGTTTCTACCTCTCCTATTCCTCCCTTCTCCAGCATTTTCTTTAGTTCCTCCTCAGACTTCAGACGTCTCTTGTCTTTTTATTTCTTTCTTTTGTCCTTGGCCTTCATTCTGGTTTTGTACAATTTGTCTTCAGTGCCAATGTACATTTTCCTACTGGTACACTAATTGATCAGGAACTCCTTGTCCTCCGGCATCTTCAGCACTGCCAATGCATCACCTTTGGCCAAGTCAATTAGACCTCTCAGGTGGACATCCCTGTAGCGGGTTTCATTTTGTTTTTGAGTCTTCCCACCTTGAGTTGTATTCCGTACCACGTTACGGTATTTCTCGTACTAATTTTTCAACTTTTGTAAAGCGTGCCGCTTTTCAACCATGGGAATGGATGCTTTGACCCATATTGCCTTTGCTACTTCAACAACCAGTGACAATGATGTTGGCAGGTCCTTCTTCCCCACCTTCAGAAAATAGAAAAGTCGTTGTAGTACGTTTCCAGTCGTTGGCAGCTGGCTCAAATTCAACAAACTGACTTTTCGAGCAACACCGAGCAGGAATACAACGGTTTTGGACCTTGTACCTGCCACCTGAAAAGAAACAACATGGAGTTGTTGGAGAAAGTATGACTAACCTTAATCACCAAGAAACCAAATTATACTGGGGTCATGACGAAGAGAGTGTATGTGAGTGAGGTGGAGGGAAAGGGGGAGGCCGAGGATGAGATGGAGGGATGGGGTGGAGAGGTATATGAGAGAGGGGGGTGTGAGTTGGGAGCAGGGCAGTGAAATGGAGGGGGACAGGGCGACTTGGAGGTAATTTGTTTGTGGCCACCCCAAACAGGATTGAGGCGTCTGACAATAGATTGATAGATAGATGAGTCATTGGTTTGAGAAGGTCAATGAAAAATTGCAAAGTATGGTGCAGTCCCCACCAGTAGTGGAACTGAATAAGCTCTCTGCCCTTCAAGTTCCTGAAGGCTCGATTTTTCTGAACACCCTAAAATATATATATATATATATATATATATATATATATATATATATATATATATATATATATATATATATATATATATGTGTGTGTGTGTGTGTGTACTGACCCCATACAGTTAACAAGCTTTTAGTGATATATATACTTGATATACATATTTGCATAGGAATATACTTAGATTCGTGTTCACACACGTTTTCCTAAATACGTCAGTATCCGAAATTGCTGGAAATCCATGGACGGTTTTCTTTTGTAACCCACGACATCCCAAATACGCTACCGTGGATAACAAAACCCACAGAACTAATTTAAAGGCAACTTCAACTGCTGGTATTTCCATTTCCACATAGTATCTGTTTATATCATAGTACTGTAACTAAAACAACTTTCTTTCTGTGCCTCCACCGTGTACTTTCTTAACTTTATACAGTACGCTCCCATATACGGTATAATGTGATAAACTGTCTCGCAGGGAATATACAGTACATACTTTACTTAAGGACCATCTGGACCAGCAGTGTCCTAAAGTTACTTGTAGCCATAGTAGTAGTAGTAGTAGTAGTAGTGGTGTGGTGGTGGTGGTGGTAGTGGTGGCAGTAGTAGCAATAGTTATAGTAGTAATGGTTTTGTTGGTGTTTGTGGTGGCACTAATAGTAGTAATAATATTTGCAGCAGCAGCAGCAGCAGTAGTAGTAGTAGTGGTAATATAATAATAATTACTAGAACTCTGTAACTCTCCTACGAAGTCACTAGTCTCCGCTTGTTGTTTCTTAGTGACATTAATCCCACTGGGTAGATATGGATTTTTTTTTTTTTATCATAAGTGACCCATGCCAGGACACATAACCTGTGCCCTTCAAATTCCTTGCGCAGTCTGCGATTCCCCTAGAATCGTCGAGAAACTCCGAGGTCGGAATAATAATATCTTATTTAATTTTAATGTGTAGCCACAGTAAAGAAGCCTGGGTATATTGTGAGTTTAATATATATAAGATCTGAAGACCCTAAGGTAACTTCTTGTGTAAACATGAACAAGGGATCTGACAAAGGTGTCAAAGACTACACGTGTCTGCTGCTGTTTCTTACAATGACCTTGGCCTCATTGGATATATATATATATATATATATATATATATATATATATATATATATATATATATATATATATATATATATATATATATATATATATATATATATATATATATTCATTCATTCATTGCCAGACGCCATGTATCCCAGACGGGGTGGCCAAGGGCTTAGAGTTAATTGTTTTACAGGGAGGGGCACTAATCCTCCACCAACCCCACTTGACGTAGGGATGCCAACAGCATCTGGTGTTCCCAGGCGGTCACCCAGCAATGGTCCACGCCAGGACACATAACCTGGGTCCCTTCAGATTTCTTGAGCAGTTTCCGATTCTCCTGGAATCGTGGCGAGACTCTGAGGTGAGAATGGTAATAATACCACCATAAACAATTGTCTGGGCCCTATAATAATAATATTAATAATAATAATAATAATAATAATAATAATTATTATTATTATTATTATTATTATTATTATAATGATAATAATATTTTTGAAACTGATGAAGCAATAATAAAACAACTTCCACATTCCAGATGAAATTCCTTCTGTTATCATTGTAGACCTAGTATTAAGGGATTTTTGGTATGACCCAGATTGAGGTCAGGGTCATTGACACTTTGAAAATCATTTTCATTCGTGACCCACTATATTTCCACCGAGTTTGGTTATAATCGGCCAAAATTTTCCCGATTTAGAACTTCCAGGTGTAAGGTGGCTATTTTGATTTCCATCAATATATCAAAAAGTATTTTGTTAGATCTCAATATCAATACCCAGATGCACTAGCGTATGTTGACGACTACATATTGGAACATTTGCAAAGTTCAGTAGTTTTTGCTGCGCAGGAAAGGAAAAATTGAAAAAAAGAACAAAGAGAGCTCTAGCGCGGTGACAGTATTAGGAAAGATTATTTGTGCCAAAAGAAACCTGCAACCAAGATAATTACTCTTACAAATTCCAAGTCTCTGTCTCCAACGGTCTTGGAATGCCAGCCTTCTAGATCTCCCCACTCCTCCAATACTAATAGTAATATTATCTACAATACAATATGAACTCTACAGAATATGGAGTTCTTAATAGGAGTAGTAGTAGTACAGTAGTAGTAGTAGTAGGAGGAGGAGGAGGAGGAGGGGGAGGAGGAGGAGGAGGAGTAATTGTTGTTGTGGTTGTTGAAGCTCCAGGTTTGAAACTTGAACCCAGTTGACTGAAGACCGAAGTTACCCTTCTCCTGCAGTCCACCATCCACCTTTCGGGAGACAGTGAAAGGGACGTTTACATAACCAGACATTTGAGCCACTTGGTTATATCGATGCCACCGCTGGCGTCCCACGTCAGCATTCAATGATCACCTGACATAATCTGCACTTATCTAGATCGATCTGATTAATCTAAAAGTATTAACATAGAGTCAAATGCAGAATTTCCATAGTTTTAATGCAGTTCCCTCAATGGCGCTTGCTATTTATGGCAATGATCATTTGTGTTATGGATTCTTGGAGAGAATTCTAAGTGGCACTGGAGACATTTTCGTTCCACCTCTTTCTTGGTGATTTATTCTGAACTTTACACATCAATGTCCTCTTGTATGTTGCCGATGCATGTTTGCTGGTATTATATCAACAGAATTAACATATAAAAGAAATGATAAGGTATATTATGCAAAAAAAAAAAAAAAGTGTAATGAAGAGGTACAAATAAACCTTCTATTTGCCACCTACAATACGGCCCTGAACCCTGCGAGGATTTTGTGTGTCTCTTGGAACGTTTGCTGCTCCCACAATTTCTTCATAAGTCCACTCTCTCATAAAAAGTCGATAAAAGCCACTTCCTACCTTTTATTGGTAATTTTTCTGTGTGACAACGTTATCTTGCATCCTGGCTCTTGTGTGTGTGTGTGTGTGTGTGTGTGTGTGTGTGTGTGTGTGTGTGTGTGTGTGTGTGTGTGTGTGGTTGAAGTGTACACAAGCTACTATGGATGTCGTTGCTGGTGTATGCTTGTGTGTTTTTTTTCTTTTGTACATTTATGAATGTCATGACGTGTATTATGGTAAAAATATCCCACTCAAGAGTTCGAAACCAAATGGCGTCTGAAGGTTGTTCTACCATGGAAATTTCTGCGCAGGACTTTGGGTGGTCACTACGACGTAAATGATCTGGACTACGGTAACTTAGTTTTTGGTAACCTCTATACTCGAGAGGGGCAGTATGGGATTGGGTGTTACCGTTTCACTCCAATGGATTGTATTCTAAGGGCCGTAGGGATTCTTAACATTTCGTCTTCAGCGATTTACTTTGTATTTTACAACTTTCATGGTACTGTATGTCGATATCGAAACGATATAAATAGAACTCAAACAGGTTTAAGGTATAAGATGGAACTATGACACACCTAATTCATGACATGGGTAATTTCTCTGAACCGAGTAAAAGTGACCTTGTTGGTGTTAATACCTCGGAAACTGAATTCCTATATCTTTCGATCAGCAATAATCATGCACGGGAGTGTCCTTTAATATTCAGCAATATCCAGGTCATTCCTGCATCATCTCTGAACATTCTTGGGGCTTCATTTTCATGGAAAGATCGAATTACCTCTCTTCAAAATCTGCTTCCAAGAGATCAGGTGTGCTCTTTGCCCTTGTGAAGAGTACAATTCTCAAGTGTGTGTGTATGAGGGAGGGGGGGGGGGTCTCCACACACAGCTCTTCTCAACATGAAAGAGTCAAATGCTTTTCGACTCATTCACTGTCCTCCTTTCAAATTCTCTCCCATACCGCTCTGTTGCATCTTTATCATGTTCTGTCTCAACATTACTGGCCACTGCTCTTCTGAACTGTCTACTTACATCCCTCTTCCATTACGGCGGGCGCTTAGCACCCGTGTGTAAGCAAACTCCCATCCTTTTTCCGTCAAACACTATAATGCATGAGTTAATCGAGACTCCGTCTCCGGAACTGTTTTCCTTTGTCTATATTTCTTTCTGCGTATGACCTTTAGTCTTTTAAAAACGATGTATCCCGGTATCTCGAAATTAACGGATCGTGAATTTGGCTCCGTTATATTTTTATGACGGGCTTCTAGCCTTTGGCTCCTTCTTTCATGGATGCAAAATAAATAAATATATAAATTGCTAAGGAAGAGGCAATAACAAAACTCCAAAGCTTCTTCAAGATACGGTCCCAAACTTAATACCCTCCACTTGCCTCCAGCATCCCACCTAACCTTCACGTGTGCACTGCAATTCCACACATCCTTCCCCGCCCTTGCCCTGGCAGTATAATTAGGGACATTAATATTGATTCACCTCATTTCGATGCACGCCGTGACTGAGCATTGATTTAGAATCCATTATTGAGATCTTTGGAACCCGATAATCTGTGTAAGAGTTTCAAATTTGTTTGACTAAAAGAGTGACTTGTTTTTACTCTTCGCAAGTGAGCAAATGCAGTCTAATTCTGACCCCGCTTCCTATCAGGAGTTTAGTTGATCATGATACTCGCGTTTTATCTCACACATTTCAACGGAACATAAGAGAAAATAACGTAACCTAACCTCTGTTAACGAAATCACATCTAATTTAACCTAACAAAGCCTAACCTAACGTACCTTACCAGTACTTAAATCAACCCGAAATAACATACCCTAAATTAGCATAAACCAAATTAATCTAACGCAACCTAACCAAAACTAATCTAACCTAAATTAACCTAATAAAACATTCAAAACTAATGTACCGTAGTCTAACCTTACCCATCCTAACAAAACCAAACCTAACGTACCCGAGCCTTCCAGCAAATGTGCGTCTCACCTGTGTGCTCCCCTCTTCACATCAGACTTACCTTTGATCCAATTCCACTTATTTTAACCCCTTCAAACTGGCGACGATTTTTCTTCTCATACCATTTCTGGTGAATTTTATTCAGCTTACGTAAGAGCGGGGCTAATAAAGTCTAAATATAAACCAGTTTGTGCAGAAAGTATTTCCTTAGGAGAATAAAAACCTCTAAACGTAGTAATACTAACAGTGGTAGTAGTAGTAGCAGCAGTAGCAGTGGTACTGCTGGCCAGTAGTAGTGGTACTGCTCCGTTTGGAGCATAAGGAAAGAATGAAGGGAGGATTATATAACTGGGCAGACCATCACCCAGTCATATCGGTGCTAGTACAAGAGTTCGTTTCTCTCCAGCACCGCTTCTGAAAGGAGCAAGGAAGAAAAGAAATGCGTCATCGGAGTGAAGGGGTAAGCTGGGACGTTCTGACGCAATCCATACTGAAGCATTTCTGTGTTGCTTTGGTTTCAACCCTTCACACCAAACATGTGGTGCTGGAGAGGGACGCCATCGCGAGGTTGCACCGGTAAAACCGATCGGTTCCGCTACCGGGTTATTCAAATGTCCCTCAACTCGCTCCCAGTTCCCCTGAAAGGGGAATGGACTGCAGGAAGAGGCCAAATTTAGCCTGCAATCTACCGAGTTCACGTTCAGATGAGGATGAGATTGTGACCACTACTACAATTGTTACTGCTTGTGGTACTACTACCACTACTACAACTACTGTTACTACTACACTAATGACGAAAATTTAGATTGTTCACGCTTGTTTACCAGACAGTTTTATTCAGGTCAGCGTTAGATATCTCGTAGTGACGGAATTAAAAGTGGCGTTGCATAACTTTTCGGTACATAACATTTTATTTTGATATGAATAAAACCGCTTGAATATGGCAAAAAAGTGAATAGAAAGTCAGCATATTAAGTGGCTTAATAAATGAAAAAAAAAAAAAAAAATGTTCATAGACAGTGTAAAGGAATATATGTTTAATTCCTTCAAAGCAGTGTGGTCCAGATGATTTTATTCGCCTCGGGAAACGCATCTCGTATCGAAGAGGTTAATAAAAGCTATATCTTACTCATCCATTTCAAAAAAATTCTCTGATGCTGAATAAATTCGTTACAGATAGCAAAAATATACCTCGATGACGCAACCACCTGTCAAGGGGGATTAATTTTGACCAAAAATATTATGACAAGGTTCATGTACACCGTAGGTGAACATAACACTAACTTTATCCTTTAGCCCCTACACGCATTATTTTATCGTGCTGTTTCCTTGAAAGCAGTGATAAGAAGCAGGGAAGGGAGTATGGAAGTGAAAAAGTTGCTACATGACAGTATTGTGATACCAACTCTAACGTATGGAAGTGAAGCTTGGACGCTGCTGGAAGGACACAAGTCAAGAGTGAGAGCAGTGAAAATGAGTTATTTAAGAGGAGCCTGTGGAGTCACATGGAGAGACAGGCTGATAGATGAGGACATAAAGAAGCGTTGCGGTGTGGATGTGGATGTGATAGGAAGCGTTGGGAGGAGTACACTGAGGTGGTTTGGCCATGTGTAGAGGATGGAGGGTGAAAGACTGACAAAGAGAGTGTATGTGAGTGAGGTGGAGGGGGGAAGAGGGAGGAGGAGGCCGAGGATGAGATGGAGGGATGGAGTGGAGAGGTATATGAGAGAGGGGTGTGTGAGTTGGGAGCAGGGCAGTGAAATGGCGGGGGACAGGGCGACGTGGAGGCGATTTGTTTATGGCCACCCCGAACGGGATTGAGGCGTCTGGCAATAGATAGATAGATAGATTTTCTTTCGTTAGAATATAGCTTTTTTTTTTTTTCCCTGATGGAGAGGGGGCTTGATATACATTAACCCCTATACTCTCAGAGATCCCTCATAAGATGAATAAGATTATCTGGTGATAGCAAAAAGCAACCAGCAAAATACGTCACTTGAATAAAGGGATAAGGATTGTGTGTGTCGTGTGAAATGGACACAAATCCTCTGATCGGATTTCTCAGAACTTGTGTGTGATTCTTTGGTTTATGAAAAGTTTGTGTGAGAGCTTTACTTGGCTTCATATTTGTGTAAAGGATCTTCTTACTGGATATTTATTTTTTAGAATTTGGACCCCATTCTAGGTGGCATATGCTTCCTAACACAAATCCCTAAGCCACTTATTTTGATATATTTTGCATGTTACACCTTAACATTCTCTTGTATCTAACCCTTATAGTTTCAATGTTGATGTAACTAGCATCAATAACATACAAGAAGACACTGAGATGTAATGTGCCGAATATAGTTAGGACTGTGCTCTATGTAGTATATGAAGCTTCGTATCGCCTCTTGCGGAGCGATTTATTTTTCATCTTATGCCTTGGCATTATCTTACTTATGTCATTTTAATTAAAAAAAGGTGTGCACTAACAACGTACAGCAGAGTAATATGGAGCAATTTGTAGAATAACTCACCAGGCAAACGTCATCACGAAACATCTAAAGCCACTTATAATACACCCTTTACTTTCATAGTTCTATGGAGCCGAGCTATATTTTTTAATCCTCTCTCTCTCTCTCTCTCTCTCTCTCTCTCTCTCTCTCTCTCTCTCTCTCTCGAATAATGAAAGATGAATGCTCGTAGAGCATAAAGATTTTTGGGATTGTGATAAACAGCTGTAACGAAACAATGACATTCAGAGCTCAACGACCAAAATGAACAGGCAGTGCAGCAATTTTCACCACACACTCACTTCAGTATCAACGCTCTAAAACAAATTTATTACTCCATGATATAGCTTTAATATAGTCTTTTCTTTTCCCTCAATAGCATAGGGAGTAGCGAGAAAGACTAAACTATAGCGCGCACACACACACACACACACACACACACACACACACACACACACACACACACACACACACACACACACACTCAAGAATGTCGAGCGGCTACTCCGAGATTACTGTTTTTGATAACCGACTATTATAATTATTTGATAGTAACATTTTTTACTTTAGTGCTATATGTAAGTCCATAAATAACCTCAATAATGTGTGAATGCTCAATCACCATGCAAATGAAAGGTATTATATACGCGGTACTGACCATTAAATACTTCCACTGATGAATTTCAGTCACAAACGGGTATCAGGCTTCACGAAATGAAGGTCTGGACTAACGCGCTTCATAAGACACAAAATAAACCCACAATATCTGGTAATAAACAATCTCTTTAGTTTTACTTGTTGCATCGGTACTAACTCTAAAGACATCTAAAACTGAAGCATTTTATATATACTATCTGTATTGTAACAGGTAGCAGTACTGTTTATCGTTATCGCTTCACCCCGGTCTGTTTACTCTAGCAGACTGATTGATGACTGGTAAGTAACTGTTTCCGCGGGGTCGTGCTACAGATTCGACGATCCCTTGTGGTAGACAGCAGCTCATCACGGTTAGACGAAAGTCCCTTCCACGGCAAAGTGCGACTAAGTTTTAGGGGGTCTGCCCCCGGATGGGCACTGCAGGTGATCCACCGAGGGTGCACAGCGCCACCAGGCTTTTGACCATGGCCTATACTCCCTGTATGATGATGGCACTGTGCAAATTTACTATAGACTGGATAACTAAATATTTCAATTTCTTTGTAGTTTATCGCTCCCCCAGTGCCGCTTCAAAACCCGACATATTTTACTCTATATCTACAGTTGACCAAAATTAGCCTCACCCTTACCACCGAAATTGCCGTTTTAGTCCAAGAGCATTAGATAAAAGGTGGAAGTACCTCGTAACAAACTGAAATTTTTGGAAAGGTCAAGGTAAGTGCTCTATATAACATATTAAAAGTCCCCGCAATTCCCATTTGAGAACATTTTAGAATTCAAGATTGCGTCCATTATGGCTGCCAATATTTAAATTTGCCATCTCTAGATAATTCATATAAAATATCAAGTCACGTGCCTAAACAGCAAAAGAAATTGACTGAAATCATCAGTATAATTAATTATGCGAACCTAAAAAAATTTATACCCAATTAATGGTCAAATTAGGCATCCAAATTGGACTCTTCTTCCATAAACAGAAACTTTGTTACTCATACAAGTTTTTATACAGAAAATGAACACATTACATAAAATGAAAGTTCTACTAATAATCGTGTTAATTACAAACACGTAGCTGAGCAATATTGTATAAGCTGAAGCATCTATAGGTAATTATAACTTCAGTCTTCAAGGTAAACATCACTTTCAGTCAGCCTGGTACTGTATTGCCACAAGTCCACAACACTTGCTACACATACAAATGCAATAAAGACGTAGTTTCTTGCATCCGTATGTCACGTTAGCACAACCATCTTCTTCACACCCACAAGACACCATGTTCAGCAGAGAGTCTGGTGCAACTGGAAGGACTGTTTTTTACCATGGTAAGGATGCCTTCATTTGCTTTCTAGCCCCAGTCGTTTAGTGGTACAGTAAATGTGTACCAAGCCATTCCGGAACTGTGTGAAATGTGCTACAGGAATGCTGCTGTGCAGCAGCAGTAGTTGGTGGAAGACTTGCAAGATCAACATATGAAGCCAGGAGGGCTTTACTAACAAACCGTTTGTGTGCAGCAAAACGGAACTTGTTTAATGAAGTGTATCTGGTACCACCATACAGCTTGAAACTTCTACAGCTCTCTTCATATCATCATGTGTACTATCAGCCCTTGTAATAGCCACTAGTAGATTATAGTCGTTTTTCTTAAAAACTAATCGTTTTCCTTGCATATAAATAGCTGACAATGTTACATTCAGTGACTGCATGCAAGAATATAACGTGTTTGCTGGCTTCTCCAACGGCAAGCTGTATGTCTTTTACGTCATACAGAACTGCGGGACTAAGTGTACACAGGAAATAAATTTTTGTAGGTGCTACCTGGTCCTGGGCTACTACCATGACCAAGCAGTCTGTATCAGTTCCAGTAACAACTGTTGGAAGTTTCTCATTCTCAGCAATGCTTAGCGTTGTTGATATAAGTGAGTCGGCATCTGCATTGCCTGCTTTACACGTATTCCCCTTGAAAACATCTGCCCACAAAGAAATTGAATTGCTCTTTTCTTGTTGTTGCTGTTTGCAAGGAAAGCTGCTTGAGTGGTGGTTGTTGGCAAGTTTGCATCAAAGATGATATCAGGAGAAACAAGTCCTTGTGCTCTACGCCTCTCTTCATCTGCCTTTGTGGAGTTAATGCTGCCATAACCGTCGAACACAAATGTTGCCTACACAACAAAGTTTCTAAGCGCATTAGCTAGGAACGCCTGGCATACGTCTCGATACGTGGAGGGATGTGGCCACACCACTTTGTACAGAACATGACCGCCATCTATAACAAACAGTTTTCTGGTTGGTTGGTGTGCCGAACAGTGTATGACTTTAAAATGTCACCCAAGGTGCTCTTAGTTGTCTTCCTCATAACATCATCTTTGAAAAGGGAAGGTGGCTGATGAGCAAGCTCATAAGCTAAGAATGTTTCCATGTCAGAACTGTTTTTCAAAACACACACAGGTCTGTTGAGCGATAAGCCTGGGTTCACTGCCACACTTTTTCCTCTCACTTTGACCAATGTGTCTTTTGGGCCAACTATCATCTTGTCATTTCTGTTCAAAGTATCTCTGTAATTTTTTTCCTAGTCACCTGTGCTGCTGCTGCTTAACCAACTGCTGTGGCAACATCATAGTTCGCACATGCATCCGCAATAACTCTTGTTGACATAGATACCAATAGCTCTGGTTCATACCCTTTTCTGTATCCTCCTACTTTCTCTGTACTCATCTCAAAGCCAAAGTGGCTGTTGTGAATATGTACGCAATGACTTATCTTGCTTTCATGTTCCTGAACTAGAGTCTTCTGAATTCTCTACTCTCTGGCTTCGGCTTTCCTGTCATTCTCTGACTAAATATATCTGTGCTGTTTACATATCCTCGAATCTTACTATGAAAAATTCTTCGACTATCTTACTTCTACGATGGAACACATCCTATCCGTTTCTTCTTTCCCTGAAATCTCCATTCTAGGATATTTCAGTGTTTCCCACCACCATTGGCTCTCCTCTCCTTTCACTGATCCACCTGGTGAACAAGCCTACATCATCTATCCTTAGTGACTTAGTGCAGCTTGTACAGCACCTTACTCGTATCCCTGATCGCCTTGGAGAGAGTTACAACATACTAGACCTCTTCCTTACAATTGATCTTTCTGCTTACACTGTTAATCTTTCTTCTCCATTGCGCTCCTCCGATCACAAATTTATTACCTTAACCTGTCCTATCACACCAGCACGGCCTGTGGACCCTACAAAGAAACATCGGTTGTGGCACGTTGGAGCAGCTGATTGAGAGGCCCTGAGGCAGTACTTCTTTGATTTTCCCTGGAATGATTATTGTTTCCATGGCCGGAAGCCATCTGAGTGTGCCATGAACGTTATGGAGGTTATTTTCTTGGGCGTGGAAGCGTACATTCCTTTCTCATATCCTCTGACTAATGCAAAAAAGCCTTGGTTTAATCACGGTTGTTCTAATGCTGTCCACAAGGAGAAGGCCTATAAAGGTACCGGAGCAAACTTACCCCTTAATAACATATAAATCACATCTTGTTTATATTTCTCTCCAGACTCTTGCTCAGTCTGTTCTTCACTCTTGTAAAAATAATTCCATCTGTACTAAATGCTTTCAACCCTCCAACTCAGTTCTTCCCGCTCCTTCTGGCACCTTGTCGAAAAGGTTTCTAACAACTTTACCTCATCATCTTTCCCTCCTCTTTTCTACTCTGATGGTTCTGTAGCTATTTCTTCTACTGATAAAGCAGATCTCTTCGCTCAGACTCTCTCCTCCAATTCCACCTTGCCACTTCCAGTGCTGTTCCTCCATCACTCCCCCCCCCCCCCGACTTCCTCATGGCTGACATTAAAATTTCTTAACTGATGTATATTCTGCCATCACTGGCCTCAATACTAACAAGGCTTATGGGCCTGAGGAGTCCCTCCTGTTGTCCTCAAGAACTGTACTTCTATGCTACCTCCCTGCCTAGGTAAACTCTTTCGCCTTTGTCTGTCAACTTGTACCTTTCCTTCTTGCTGGAAGTGTGCTCTCATTTAGCCAGTCCCAAAGGCCCAATTGGTTTAACATCCTGTGTCTCAAAAGCTTTCGAGTCTATTCTTAACAGAAAAAATTTAAAGCATCTTTCCTATCATAACATTCTTTCTGATCGTCAGTATGGGGTCCATCAGGGACGCTCCACTGGTGATCTTTTCACCTACTGTTCAGACTCCTGGTCATTCTCCTTTCAGGACTCTGGCGAAAGCTCTGCCATTGCACTTGACATCTGAAAGGCTTTCGATCGAGTCTGGCATAAATCTTCAATTTCCAAACTACCCTGTTGTGGTTCCTAGCTTTCTATTTGTGTCTTCATCTATAGCTTCCTTTCTGGTCATTCTATTGCTGCTGTTGTATATGGCCACCATTTTTCTCCTAGATCTATCAACAGTGGTGTTCCTCAGAGCTCTGTCCTATCACCAACTCACTTCCCATCATCAATGACCTTCTAAGTTATACATCTAATCCTGTCCACTGATACGCTGATGATTCCACCTTTCACCTTTCCATTCGGTTTCCCGCAACGTCCATTTCAGCAGTTACTTCAACAAACAAGGGATGAGGCTATGGCATACCTAATGTCCGACTTGTCTCGTATCTCTGACTGTAGTAAAAGTGATCCTGTTGTTTTTAATGCACCAATGACTCAGTTCTTACACCTATCAACCCGACAAAGTCTTCCACAGGAGTACCCACTAATGTTTAATAATATCCAGCTCAGTCCTGCATCATCTTTAAACAAATTTGTGGTTTCATTCTCTCGGGATTTATCTTGGACAGATCACATTACATGTCTAAATCTACTTCCAAGAGATTAGGTGTGCTAAGCTGACTCTGTACCTTCTAACCCCTGCACAGTTGCTGACTTTATACATGGGTTTTATTCACCCCTGTGTAGAGTACAATTCTCATGTGTGGGGAGGCTCCCAACATACTCGTACAGCTCTTCTTAGTAGCATGGAGTGAAAGGATTTTCGTCTCATTAACTCGCCTCCTCTTACTAACTCCCTTTGTCCTCTTTCTCTTCTCCGTATTGTTACCTCCACCAAGGAGGTTATGTTTTCACCCTTGTCCGTTTGTTTGTTTGTTGGTTGGATTGTGAGCAAGATTACACAAAAACTACAGGAGGGATTTCCACGAAACTTGGTAGAAGAATGGGCCTTGGCCCAGAATAGTCTCCATTAAATATTGGTGTGGATCTGGATAAAGGTTCAGATCCAGGATTTTTCTTTCACTTTCTTCAACATTGCGAGATAGGGCGTTTTTTGACATTTTTGTAAATTTTTCATTGAATATTGTGTAGATCTTGATGAAAAATCAGATATATTTAGGATGTTGGTCTCTACGAATGTGTACAGTTTGGCGCGGATCCGTATAAAAGTTTGGATCTAGCGGAATAAAATATCCTTTTATAGGGGGTAGTCTTTTTCCAGCTGTCGTACAGTAACACGTAGGGCTACAAACTTGCAGAGCTGTACCTAATAACTGCATGTTAAAAGGAACTGCATGTTGGGCCTTGGCGGAGGTATGAACTCTACTGAGTGCCATTCTAGTTGCATCTTTATCTCTTTTCTATTGCTGCTTCAATAGTCACTGCTCCTCTGAACTGCATGCTTGCATCCCTCCACCTCTACGACAGGCATATAGCATGCATCTAGCAACAAACTCTCACTCTTTTTCTATCCAACTTTCTAATGCAAGAGTTAACCCTTACTTCCAATCCTGCATTTGTGAAACAGGTCAGCTCTGGAACTGTCTCCCTCTGTCTGTATTTCTTACTTCTTACCACCTCCAGGCTTTCAGATGCAGTGTGTCCAGGCATTGTGAAGTGAATTTGGCTCCTTTTTTTTTTTTTTTTTTTTTTTTGGAAGGAACAGTTTGCGGGCTCCTAGCCTTTGGTTCCTTCTTCCTTATATAAAAAAAAAAATTCCGGCAAATGATGGATGAGACCTGAATCATTTCTCAAATGTATAATGGTCCTTTTGATCCCGCGACTGGCTGGTTGGGCGTAGGCCTTTGCATTGCTCTGAAGTAACAGTGCAAACTCCACTGAATCATTCAAGAGCTCCACAAATAGGAACGCAGCGAGGCAGTGCGTGAACCCACTTGGTTAGTGTGCTGTCAGTGATAACTCTTCCATGTGTTCCTCCACCTGAAGTTTTCAGTATTCTCATTAAGTACTGCTCTACGGTCTGGTCACTGAAGTTCCCACTGCAGAACTTACCAGAGCGATGTACAGTGAATTAACCTTTCTCTGAGAAAAGCTCATACTCATCATGTGGCATGATTTCTGATAAACCTTTCATCTGCTGCAGGGAGAGTCATGCAGCCTCTGCACAAGGCAGATGCCCTAATGCATGGAGATTGGGAATCAATTATCTTATGCAGTTTAGAGAAGCTCCCAGTCCCCTGTTCTTTCAGCACGAATAAGTTGATCATGACAATCACTTTGTGCATGTACTGTACCCAAAGCTTCCCGTTCCTACTCTCACTGGCAGCCGGAAAAAGAAGTTAAAATATGAGCTTGCACAGATTTTTAAGGCAAGGTTTTTCAGCAATGTCAGTAGCACTTTCTTCTTGTGATAGGACACTGTCATAGACTTGCTTTAGGTAATCTTTGTCAATGTTGTCCATGCACCCAGGTTTCGGGAGCAAGTTATGGATGAGTGCTGACAGGGTGAGCATATGAACTTGAAAGGAACATACAAAGCCGGTATTACCAAGGATGTCGCCATGAAATTTGGGCTGAACTTCAAGATGGAGGGAGGGGCTACACATTAGCAACAATTATTGTTCCAAAAAATATCTGTGAATAAACATACTGCAGAAACATATTTAGGGGGGGGGGGCTAAACCCTCAAAAGCCCCCCGATTGCGATGCTCCTGTGTATTACAGTACATAATATGCTTTACCTCAGTGTTAATTATTCCTTTTCCTCATATGTGTATAAGATTAATATATTTGTAATCCTTTTACCTAAAAAACACATCTGGACATTAATTTGCCAATTTACAATTGCTACAAGCTGAGATATCAGAAACTGAGCATCATGGTAGCCATGCTGTTTATTACAATCTTGAATTCTGGGAATTCCACAATGGGGATTTGCGGGGACTTATATGTTGTTTGGGACACTTCTATGGACCCAATGACAAATGTTCAGATTGTTATAAATTTCTTCCACCCTTTGCCAATTTATAAACTATTGGTCCTGGATTATTTTGGGTACTTTTAAGTCCATAATGTAGAATGGTTATTACATTCTGCCAGGACTGACGATACTGGTCTAGAACACAAGGTGTTTTGAGAATCTTTAATCTCACTCAGCTAGTAAAAATAACCAGCCAGAACACCAGATAATCTTGACCAGAGTGTCTGTTTCTTAGACGTTTGTTTGACAAATAACCCAGATCAGTACAGAACTGAGGTGCTGTCACCACTTGGGTCCTCGGACCACAATCTCATCAGAGCCTCATTAATCAGTTGCCCCAGTCCTCCCCGTTCTGAGCCAGTCAGGGTGACCAAGTGGCACTTTGATAAGGCAGATTGGGATGGATTTAGAAATTATCTTGATGATATTCCATTACAGCCATTCTTCTCCACTAACACCAATTCTACTCAGTCCCACATTAATGATTTATTACAAGCTGGTGTGAAGTTGATACCCAGTCAACAATTTACTAAAAGATCAAACTCCCCAAAATAGTTTGACAACAATTGTTCCCGAGTAACGACCCAAAAGTCCTTTGCATATAACTTTTACTTAAATAAAAAAAATGCATCCCTCAGTCAATTTAAAATCAAGCGAGACGATGCAAAAGCAGTAATAAATCTCGCTAAATCAAGCTTTCTTCACAATCAAGCGTCCGAATAATTAAATAATCCTAATGGCAATGGGTGGGAACCACATTACCGGGATTTTTGGCTGGGTTAAGTATCCCCCAGATTTCTTTATCATTTAATTCCGGCAGACGTTTCGGAGAGCCTCGGAGGGCCCAGTACCTGCCCAGGGCCCCAACCAAATGGGCAGATTCGCATGGCCATGTGGAATGTGAGAGGTGTGGATGAGCGGAGCAAGAGGGTGGAAGTGGTGAATGTGTTCAAGAGTGTGGGATATGCCGTGATGGCATAGTGTGAAGCAAAGGTGAAATGGTGCAAAGTGGAGGAGTGGGAGGTGTGAATTATGTAAGCTCGGGCATGAATGGGCGAGGAAGATGCAAGGGAGGAGTTGCTTTGTTGATGAATGAGGTGTGGCAGAGTGGAATGAGAGATTATAAATGTGTCAGCTTGAGATGTATGTATGTCAAGTACAAATTTGAGAAGGTGAAATTGGGAGTGATAGTACCGTATGCACTGTGTGATGACAGGAATGAGAGAGAGAAAGATTTTGGGATGAGCTGGATGAAGCAGTGTGAGAAATGCCCAAAGGCTATAAAGTGATCATAATGAGCGATACGAATGGAAGAGTAGGCATTCGTCCTGAGGATGACATAATGGGTTGTTATGGAGTGCCGGGAGAAAATGATAATGGGAAGCAACTTAAGGATATGTGCCAGGAAAGAAGGTTGCGCATTTGTAACTCGCATTTCAAACACAAAGATGCACATAAATATACATAGTATTGAGGGAACGGGGATAGTGTTGAAAGGAGCCTGACTGAATACGTGCTCGTAGAGAGGTCGATGCTGGGAATGGTTGCTGATACAAAGGCCGTGAGAAGACTATGTGGAGGTCTGTCAGATTATATGATTGTGGTATGCAAGATCAAGCTGAAAGGGATGAGGCTGACCAGGAGAGAGAGGAGTATTCAGGGAAAAAGACTGAAAGTCGTGAAGCTGAGGATCAAAGAAATGCCAGATGATTACAGGACCAAATTAGGGGAGGGGTTAGAATCAGAGAATTGGAATGAAATGAATCTGGACAGCCTGTGGAACGCATATAGGACTGCTTAGTTAGGAATGCTAAAGCGGTGTGTGGTGTGGCAAGAGCAACAACAAAGAAGAAAGGTACGGCATGGTGGGATGAAGAGGTTAAGAGAGCAATGAAGGAAAAGAGGAAGAAGTGGCTAGAGTGGTTACAGGACAGGGGTTCAATTAAAATAAGATCTGAATATACTGAGAGCATGAAGCATGTAAAAAGAATAGTGAAAAGGAAAAAGAAGGAGGTAAATGATGATCTCGGAAGAAAAATGAATGCAAATTACTCTGAAAATAGGAAGTTATTCTAGAAACAGGGGCGGAAATGTAGAAGTGACAGCCGAAAGAAGTGTGAAAGTAGGAAGGATGTACGTGGTAGATTATTCACCCATGAGGATGAAGTAAGGACAAGATGGAAAGAATATTTTGGAAGTTTGATGAATGGGAACAGACGTCAGATTGGCTGTAAACATGACTACTTTATGGGGTGTGCAGAGAAGGAATGCAGTGCCAGGAAACGTTACACTTGCACAGGTGAAGAACCCCGTGAAGCGGCTGAAAAACTGACAAGCAGCTGGGGTTGATGAGGTGTATGCAGAGATGATTAATGGCCACAACTATACGTGAATAAAATCATACCAGCCTAGATTTATGGATACAGATCAGGAGACAAGATCTGAAATAAATCGACTAGAAACATCACGAAATCTTCAAAAAAGAAGGACCACTTAGAAAGTGGAACACCTACGCCCACCAAATGGTCTAAGAGTCCAATATTTGACTTTCTGCTATGACCTTGATTTTGGTAGGGTATTGTTGAGTGAAGATGAATGGGAGTTGCAAGGTTTGGTGAATGAATTTGGGACAATGTGTAGGAGGAGGAAGCTGAAAATTAATGTAAACAAAAGTAAAGTTATGGTGTTTGAGAGGAGTGAAGTCACAGAATGTACAGTAAGGTTGGATGGTGAGGATATGAAGAATGTGAGTGCATTCAAGTACTTGGGTAGTGTGATGAGTATGGTTGGAACTTCGGGGGATGAAGTGCGTGAAAGGGTACAGTAGGGAAGGAAGGTTGTTGGTACACTGAAAGCAGTGATGAGGAACAGGGAGGTGAGTATGGAAGTTAAGAAGTCACTGCATGATAGTATTGTGATCCCTACCCTGAAGTATGGAAGCGAGGCGTGGACCCTGCAAGAGGGGAACAAGTCAAGAGTGAGAGCAGTAGAAATGAGCTACTTGAGAGGAGCATGTGGAGTGACATGGAGGGACAGGTTGACGAATGAAGAAGTGAAGGAACGTTGTGGGGTTGATGTGGATGTGGTTGAGAAAATCAGGAGAAATACACTGAAGTGGTTCGGGCATGTGGAGAGAATGGAGAATGAAAGACTGACTAAGAGGGTGTATGTAGGTGAGGTGGAGGGAGGTAGAGGGAGGGGTAGACCGAGGATGAGGTGGAGGGATGGAGTTGAGAGGTATATGAGTGAGGGGGGGTGAGTTGGGGAGAGGGTAGTCATATGGTGGGTGACAGAGCGACTTGGAGGCGTTTTGTCTGCGGCCACCCTTTGCGGAATTAGGGCGTCGGGCTATAGATAGATAGATAGAGACTCCTAAATTCGAATTATTTCTTGTCTTACCCCTAATGCATCCACCAACTTTAGTTCAAATTAAATCATAACTCTCTCTGTTGACTTTGTCCAATGATCTTAAATTTTGACCTTTTCTCATTACCTTAATATTTGACTGACTGTTTTCAAATTCGAATATCTAAATCCATAATTAACCTGAATCCTTCCACAATATTCGGTCTGATTCGAATTTCAAAAAAAAAAAAAAATAAATAAATTGGCTTTGCCATGTGATCTTTACCTTTGATCTATTGTTTCCCCAATAGTTAATTTTACTCTGTGCCCGAGCCTCAACTCTTGTACCAAATTTGAAAATAAGAAATTGGATCAAAACTGCATTATATTAGCACTCCCACGCACGGATCGAAGTTTGGAAATGGCCTCTGATCTTTGCCTTTGACAGACTGATCTCAAAATTTAATTACTTAATCTGCCCCTTACCCTTAACCACTCCGCTGGTTTGCTATTAATGAGATTAAAACTGTTTAATTGATTTTGCTATGTTAACTTATGACCCACGCAGTGTCCTTGACCTCTAACCAATTGTTCTTACATGCAATTGGTTTCCACACTGGCTGTTACTCAACCCTTCCACAACCCCTGATCAAAACACTACCCACTCTTGCTTTGCGAGGGTGGATGTGAAAAATACTTTGACCTCTCATAACCTGCCATAATATTTCGCCTAAATAAAAATGAATTTCGGCATTGGCGTTTCTGATCCGAAGAGTGATATTATAGGTGCATGATAAATGATAAAATGAACATCTTTGATTCCTCTCCCTTCTGGTATAGATTCAGAACATAAAAGCGTAGCAAATACGGGGTAGGTAAACAGAATGCTTTACTGGGAGACTGGGAGATGAAAGGAACCAAGGGGTTGGTGATAGCCTTTGAATACCACGAGAGAGAGAGAGAGAGAGAGAGAGAGAGAGAGAGAGAGAGAGAGAGAGAGAGAGAGAGAGAGAGAGAGAGAGAGAGACTGTGTGGGTGTAAGTGTTGACAGAGACCCTGCTGTTGGCAAAAATCGCTTCGAAAATCCAAAGAGAGAGAGAGAGAGAGAGAGAGACAGACAGACAGACAGACAGACAGACAGACAGAGACAAAGACAGACAGGCAGACAGACAGACAGACAGACAGAGATGCACCTCAAATTTGTTCTGAGAAACAGTATGGACGTTGTTATAATGGCAGAAACCAGGCTCACCAGTGGAGTGGATCCATCTTTGGAACGACATGTGCTTACACCCTATGAGTCAGAAAGAATGTCTAGATGGTCATGATGTTGTCAACTTAAAGGATGGAATACAATCCAAGCCACCACATGTAGAAACTCCACCCATGATGAATGTAGTTTTCTTCTGTATAGTGCTGGGAGAGAGTATGGCACAACTGCTGTGTGCCACGTATTGCCTGCCAAGGAAGGACCCGCCTCTCTGGACTTCCTGATAGAGCAACTGGAATGACCATTTTGATACATCACTTCAAATGTCCTGCTTGTGGGCAGCCAGAACCACCACCTAGAATGAGACCCCTGTGAAAGCCTTTTGGCAGTGCAGGGACTGACAGTAAACTTCACAAAAAATGAAAGTGGTGGTACACTGGACCCCACTGAGACTAACTTGTACGAACCCGCTGTCAACTGTTATCAGAGTGGACCTGTGAGCAGCTCAAATCACTTTGCTGTCCCTACCCAAGTCGGAGTGAACATAGCAGGTAATTCGGCCGCCACCCACTTTGGAACAGAATGAGACTGACACTTCTCGAGGCAAAACTTGCACCAAACTGGCTCTTCTTTGAGGTAGGACTTCATCTTCCTCCCAGGAGGAGAAAAAACTGAGGCATATGTCCTCACCACACAGCTCCTGGCCCTCAAGCAGAAACACATCACACACCACCTTTACATCACAAGACCTTTGAACCAGCCTTCGTTTCTCCTGCTGCTGCTGCATGGCAACAGTTCAAGAGAAACTCTGCATGGTGGAACAAGGACTTACACCAGGTTATATGCAAACGGGTGGTGGCCACCAGCAAATGCCATATGAAACTTGGAGAATGACCTCCGGATTAAGTTTAAAGGGTTTGGGATTGGCAGCAATGCCTCTTGGACCAAAGTAAAGGAAAGAAGGTGCTGTGTCCAGGAGACTGACCTTCCCCTCACAAAGCCGTATGGTACAACCACATTAACCGAAATGAGAAAACTTAGCTAATGGCTGATCTGTTCTCTGTTAAAAAGGCAATCGTTGACCCTAGGATGCCTCCACCACAGCTGGAGGAAGTGTAACAAGACAATGACCATAATGGAAGTGACCTGGGGAAAGGCCGAGCACTTCCTGAGAGGGGCGGACATCAGGAATGTCATTGTTCCTGATGACAGCAGTCCACAGCTTCAGCAGCAGTGAGTCACTGATCTGACTTGCAGACCTATCCCTGAGGTGTCCATAGACTCGATGGGGGAAAGCACCTGCCTTAACCATAGAAGAAGGCTCATGTATTCTCTCTTCACAAGAACTACAGGTCTGACCCTTAGAATAAGGCCAGTTTTGCTGCCCTCTATGGTGGACAAGGTCATTGAGAGAATAGAGGCAGAAGTAGTCTGTAGCCATGTAGACAACAACTACCTCCTCTTAGGCCAACAGCTTGGCTTTAAGTCTGAAAGATCCACTCAGACCTCCCACTGATCTCCTGGTCCACTCCAGAAAGTGATGGGACGCCCAAGACAATGGTCTGGACACCACTGTCATCACCATGGACAGTGCAGGAGCATTGCCTCTGGTGTGGTACATGGGTTTGCCGGAGAATCTATTTGGAAAGTGGTTCAGGGAGATCTACTGCTACTTGGTAAGTATTTCCAATGAAGGACCCTTGAGGCCGTTGTTAATACACAGTTTTCCGGTGCCCTGCCTGTTGAGGCCTTAGTTCCACAGGGGTTCGTAAAACTCTGTGGTCGACTTGGTGCGGCACCTTCTGACAGTCTCTGTCTGTAATTATGATTGCAAGCTTTCCTGATTCTATCACCATCGGAATGATATGCATGTCACTGTTAAAATCAGGCAGCAAATTTGCCACATTGACAAAGGATCATGCAAGCAGGGTGAACTTTGTGCTAGAGAATACTCAGGCCATGGCAATCTTTCGATACCATCCTACCTCACAAGTTGTTGAGGAAAGGGTACAGTGTGAGGTAGCACTCTCCCACTCCAGGACCATGTTGAAATCCTTGGAGTTTATGTGGACAGAGGGCTAAACTTCAACTAGCATCTCAGAGAATCGCTCACTAATCTTTCTCACATTTCTCTGTACTGTGCAGGATGGTAAGGCTCACTGACAAACAAAAAATACTCCTGTTCTATAAGGCACAGACAAGGCCGTACTTGGAGTATGCTGCCCTAATTTGCCTGCTCAATGAAGTCACACACCTGCAGAGAATGGAGAAAGTTTAGTGATGAACCTTGCAGGTGGTTAAGAGCAACCTGGCCCCTCAGGACAAGCTGCCCTGAACCCTCTGGAACACTGTCAGAACGTTTTACAAGTGCTAGTGTTACATAAGCCCTAGGTCTAAGGAGAGCCACATGTGACCAAACTGAGACCCCTTTAAGCTGGTGAGAGGAGCACGAGAGCAATGCTTTCCAGCTATGAACTCAGGGAGGTGACAAGGTCTCACACCAGCCAGCACCAGTGGATTTACGTGGTCAAGGTCTTCTGCTTATGGAAATAGCTCATAGCAGCTACACCTATGCAAAAGCTGTTCACGAGAAAGGTGAACGGTTGGGTTATAGGAAAAGACTATTACGCAAATATAGACTGAAAAGTGTAGCAGAATGAGCGGAGCCCTGTGGAATGCTGTTACGGAGGTCAAGATCATGATGTATTCCCTAGAGAGTAACATGTGCTACGAGATAAGGGATTGACAGACTAGTGTTTAGTGTTGTACTCCATGATTCTGTTGTAGATTTCAGTTATTACTTTGTGCCAGAGGATGGCAAAGACTACCAATGTCAATTCCTAGAGCAGTGATAAGGACCAGGAAAATGAGCATGAGAGTGAAAAATTATCATGTCACAATTGTTATCCCCACTCTAACGTATACAACTGAAGCTTGGGCCTTGCTGCAAGGAAAAAAGTCAAGAGTGAGAGCAGAGGAAACAACTTATTCGAGAGGAACGCGTGGACTCACTAGGAGAAAGAGAGATGGACAAATAAGGAAATGAAGGAGGATTGTGGTGTTGCTGTGAATGTTCTGGATGGCATTTGAAGTGTCCTGAAAGAAGAAAGAGGAATAATCCCCCGAGCTAGACCTTGATAGATCATATTGCCCTGCTAGGGAGACGGGAGGACGCTACCCCTCCCAGCAAGGCAGCAAACATGGACGGGGGGCGAATTCTCGACCTAGGGGTCTCGAGTCAAATGCTCTACTATGAGCCATCCTGCTCCCCAAGTGTGCTGAAAAGCATTAGATGAGATTGGGTCGAGAGGTAAGTGAGTGAGAGAGGTGTGAACTGGGAAGAGGGCAGCCTGATGGCAGATGACAGTATCGTGGAGGTGACTCGTTTGTAGTCATCCTTCTGGTCTGAGTATAATCAGATAGGCAGATGACGAGATAGAAGTAGTGCTGCCCCCACCCACAACCCTCAATCAGGGGTGTGCAACCCGGCCAGTAACGCATACGTCCGGGGATACATACCAACCTTTTTACTCTCTTTATCTTCCCACCAGTATATCTTTCTCACACATTAGAATCTATTTTTTGATTTTCGAAGTGATTTTTGCCACCACAGGCTTCCTCTGTCAACACTCACCCACACAGTCTCTCTCTCTCTCTCTCTCTCTCCCTCTATTTAATCAATGTAATGACAAATACCTTAATCCCGAAAGGTTTGGCTATAAAGAAGTACCTCCATACCATTCTCTCCTCTGACGTCAGGTTGTCCTCTCTCCAACTCGCATCCCCTCCCTTATATCTCATTATCCCATCCCTCCATCTCACTTTCGCTGTTTCCCTATCCCTTCCCTCCACCTCTCTTACATACACTCTCCTAGTCCATCTCCCACTCTCCATTCTTACCCAGTGCCCGAAGCATCTCAAGGTATTTCTAATGCTTTCCCGTACATCCAGATCAGAACATACAAGCAGCATTTTCCTGGTCCTGAAAGGCGACTGATCCGTACGTCCAAGGAAACCCACATTCCGTCATCGGAGTAGTGGCCCGCCTCCCACCCACTGATTCACGGATGGCTATAGTTAAGAATGTCTTTTGGGGTGTAGGGTGATAAGTCGCATCAGAATGTTCCTTGTGCCCTTAAATTCACACCTAAATGTGGGGTGATGTATGGCTCAGGTAAAAGGAAAGACTGGGAATAAAAGTGAGAAAACTATCAGCGCATGCCTATACCCCTTTCACCTTTACTTGAAGCAGTATTTCGTCCTTTACCAGATTACTTCACATAACTCAATAAAATAAAGCTATTGCTACGCCTCTACATCCTCACTATAGAACTTTTGCATGATTTGCATCATATTATAGTGTTACTCCTTTGTAGAACTTCGGCATATCAATATGGAAACATGCCAAAATTATGCCAATATAGTGTAAAAGAAATTTATTGAAATGGACCACACAGTCATTTATTCAATATTCAAGACTTCGTAATCCTGGCTAAACATCACAGACCCAGACATATGCAGATTCTTGGTATTATTCCCTTGTATATTGGCTTCACATACACCTATCGGATAAAGCTAGCTAGTGGATTTTGAAGTTAAATCGTGTGTCAAAGCTGAGAAGTGCGTATGGAGATTTGATGGAGTAACATTGTGATAATGCTGGAGAGAGAGAGAGAGAGAGAGAGAGAGAGAGAGAGAGAGAGAGAGAGAGAGAAAGAGAGAGAGAGTAAAATGAAAGTGCAGTATCAGTGTGAAAGCCTAGGGTGCAGTAAGTAAGGAAGGGAGGAGGGAGGAGGAACGTCACGGAAGTAAGCTGGCTTACTGAGGCAGGGAGAGGGTTGGTGGAGCAGGAGGGAAGAGAAGTTAACCTCAGATTTCAGCTATTTTAGGAATTTTTGCTCATAGTGAAACGGTTAATGATGGCTATATGCACAACAGCGCTGTTTTATTGAATCTCTTCAAAATTGATGAATGCGCTTTTGAAACTTTTTAATGTGGCTTGGGATAATGGTGGAATTCCAGAAGAGTGGAAAAATGGAGTGATTATAAAAATACCAAAAAAGGGAGATTTAAGTGTGTGTGGCAATTGGAGGGGGATAACTTTGACACCTGTAGTTGCAAAATGCTTTTCTTGTTGAACAGAATAGAGCCAGTAATTGATAAAATATTAAGAGAAGAACAAGCGGGATTTAGAAAGGGTCGAGGTTGTAATGATCAGATTTTTATTGTAAGGCATCTAATGCAACAAGCTAATGCGATGAAAATGCCACTTAGTATGTGTCTTGTGGATTTTGAAAAGGCGTTTGATAGTGTTTCACGTGGAGCTATGTTGAAAATTATGAGATTCTATGGTATACCAGAAGAGTTTGTAAATATTATTAGAAGCCTGCATGAAGGTACTTTTTGTAAGGTAATGGTGGGTGGTTCTTTGAGTGATCCATTTCAAGTTAGGTCAGGAGTGATTCAAGGAGGAGTTCTTTCGCCATTGTTGTTTGTTTTGGTTATGGATTACGTTATGAAAAAGGTTGTAAGGAGAACAGGTGCAGGAATTGACTGGAAAGAAAATAAGAAGCTGATGGATTTGTACTGTGCTGATGATGTTGTACTGATTTGTGGAAGTATTTGCGAGATGCAGAGGGTGCTTGATTGTCTGGTGGAGGAAGGAGAAAAAGTGGGATTGGTAATAAATTGTGGAAAGACTGAAATTAGTAGTATGAACATGGAGAACCAAATCGATTGTGTAATTGGGAATAATGTGGTGAAGAATGTAGAAAACTTTAAATATCTGGGAACGATTGTATCATCTAATGGATCATTAAACAATGAAATTGAGGAGAAGATTAGACAGGCTTGGCGAGCTGTTGGAATGTTGAAATCTGTTTGGAATAATAATATGCTTTCGGTACATACTAAACTGAAAATTTACAAGTCCATGGTTAGATCAATTTTAATTTATGGGCATGAGTCATGGTACAGTACAATTGCAACAGATCGGAAAGTATTAGGATTTGAGAATAAAATACTGAGAAGGATTCTTTGGGTTAAGTGGCAAGACAGAGTTACAAATGCAAGAGTAAGGGATGTTACGAGAGTGGAACCTGTTAATGAATATGTGAGACTGTCTCGCTGGAAGTGGCTGGGGCACATATACAAAAAAGAAGGTAGTTTAATACAGGATGTGCCAGAGTGGACTGCTAGAGGAAGAAGAGGTAGAGGTAGGCAGAGGGAAACCTGGTTGAGGACAATGAAAAAGGAAGCAGGAGAGGAGTGTTGGTGAGACCTGAAGGATATGGCAAGAGACAAATATTGGTGGAGAGAGTTCATCGAGGCCCTATGCATCCCGTGGGGTGTCACAGGAAATGATATATATATATATATATATATATATATATATATATATATATATATATATATATATATATATATATTGTTACGGAACAGAGAAAGATAACGTACACTTTAAGTGAGAATGCTAAAAATCACTACTGTCCCGTAAAGTTCCAGGTTCAAAACAAAAGAGTTAGGTAAAATTACAAGTTAAAGTTTAATGCTCAAACTAACAACAAAACATTCAGGACTCATGAGGATAATGTAATGGCAAAAACAGGTTAAATATATGGTTAACTCCAATAGCCTCTATTAACACGAAATTAGCAAGAATAAATTTATCTAAGTCAGCCCTGATAAAATGAGATACCAGATAATACTCAGTGAATGCCAGATAAATTATTACAGATGCAAACTATTATCAGGTGTATAAGTCCCTTATTCGATCGAAGCTAGACTATGGCGCACAGGTGTATGGCTCGGCATCTGATGCCACTCTGAAAGGATTGGATGTGTTGCAGAATAAATGTTTGCGAATGTGTCTTGGAGCTGTCCGGTGTACCCGTGTAGCTCGTATGGAAGTGGAGGCGAATGTGCCTCCCCTCCGTATTCGCCGTGACCACCTGGCCTTGTCCTATGGTGTAAGGACATTAAGAAAAAGTAATATCGGCATTGTGGCCTGTACCCCCCTGCGTCAATACCACCACCTTCTGCGGGGGGTGCGTCGGCCACTTGCCGCTCGCCTCCACTTACTGACTCAGGAGCTTGATGTGGACCCCAGTGACTGTGACAAGTTGGTGCTTAAAAATATAGCGCCTTGGGAGCCACCCGGCTTTACAGTCGATGTTACATGGCTCCCAGCACCAAAGGCCAAGGCGCCGGAGGCGGAGGTCCACCACTTGTTTCGTAACATCATTGTTCGTCACTTGGGGTCCCATCAATTGTACACCGACGGCTCCAAGTCGAGTGAATGTGTGGGTGCAAGTGTGTGGTCGACTGAATGTGCCCTCAGGTATCGGTTGCCGACTCATACATCTGTGTTTACTTCAGAACTTTTTGCTATTGACAAAGCCATAGACTATGCTCTCAATTCTAGACATGACTCATTTGTCATATTTTCAGATTCAAAATCAGCCCTTCAGGCAATTGCATCTTGCACTACGGACTCTCATGAGATCCAGGGCCGCATCGTTAATAAGTTGCATTCATGCAACAAGTCATTCACGCTGATCTGGGTGCCTGGTCATTGTCGTATCTACGGCAATGAGCAGGCTGACTTACTTGCAAAGTCGGCTGTGGAGCTCGAGGAGACTTGGGACGTTCCTCGTGATCTACGGTCGAGTCTATCTCTCGGAAAGAAATCAATAAATCTTCTGTGGCAAGGTCAGTGGACCAGACTAAATATTCCAACTTGTAAGCCGTACCTGGGCGACTGGGACACTGCCAACCGTCCCAGTCGCCTAGAAGAAAAAGTGTTGGCACGGCTACGGCTGAATGCCACCATTGTAACCCACATAAAACCTTATATGGAAAGACGCTTCCCACCGCACTGTGACATCTGTAATGCGGTGTTATCTATCAGTCATATCATCCTGCGCTGTCGGCGATTTATTCGTGAACGCGCTTCACTTATGAATTACTGCGGCGCAGTAGACGTCCCCTTCACCCTTTCCACCATCCTGGGTGATGGGGACATTGTTATGACTGATAAATTGATGGCTTTCTTGAGAGAGACCGGACTGATCAGAGTGATGTGACTTTTTTACTGTGTGGTTATGGTTTTTATGAACAGTAAATATGTATATATTGTAATATTAATTAGGGTTGACAGTTGACATGTTTTAAATAGTTCCTCCTCCCACCGATCTATTTCTAATATAGATGTCCCCTACATTAAGCCAAATTCCTTGCCTGACAGTCACCAGCTGATGAGTGCAAGTGTGCAATATAGGAAGGTATTGGGCACTTGCAGTCGATGGTAGTCTGCTGGGCGAGGTTCTTCAATTTTTGTATAAATTATGTAAATACATTATATTATCTTGCTTAAGTTATTCTAATTAGGGACGACAGCTGACGTATATGGAAATGTTCCTGACTCGTCTGGTTCCCTTTCATATATTGATGTCCCCTATATTAGGTTGTGCCTCGACTGACAGTCATCAGGTGATGAGTGCAGGTATGTAATGTAGAAAAGCATTACATATCTGCAGTCGATGGTGTTCTCTTGGTCGAGGCTTTTTGAACATTAGTGTAGGTCTAGTTATTTGTCTCTTAGGATTTAGTATAGGTTAGCGATTTGTCTGTTAGGTGGTTAGTTTTAGGGTCTTTAGATTAGGTATTTTGTTTATAAGTAATATAAGGTTAAAAATATAAAAAATAAATAAAAATAATAAAAATAAAACTACAAAAAAAATAATAAAATAAAAATTATTATATATATATGTACGTGTGCATGAAAGTGTGTATGTTCATATGCATGGATGTGTGTATGTATGTATGTATGTATATATATATGTTTGTATATATATGTATATATGTGTCAATATATATACATATATATATATTTGCCTTAATGACCAGAGGCTTCGGCCTCAATGGTCGATAGGCAAAAAAAAAAAAAAAAAAAAAAAAAAAAAAAAAATATCAAAAATGACTGACATAAAACCCAACATTAATTACAAAAACTTCACTAGGCCTACAAATTAAACTTATGCTATACAGTACAAGAAAAATACAACAGTTATACTCAAATTACACACAGCTGCTAGATGTTTGGAGATTTCTTGAGCACTCACAATAATAATAATATCTGTACAGGGGAGGACAGAGATGTGAACAAAATGAGGAGCAGATCTAAGTGGCAATGATGCAGAGACTGAGCTCATTATATAGGGGCCGGCAGAGCTTGATACAACTTGTAAGAAGGACGCGCAAATGAAGCCATGGGGACAAAGAGCTGAAAATCCCGCAAAGTATAACAGAGAGAACGACTTACTCTACTATAACGGTAGAAGGGGGAGACTGAGGCAGAACACGCTCGTGATCAAACATGCAGCAACTGTGCGTTAAAATTACACAAAGGATGATGAACTCATAGGCTATGTAACACCTCCCCACAAAGAAAAAGAAATTTACAAAGGAAATTTCTTATTACTCTAAAACAATCTGTCTAAAGTCTAGATAAGCAATCTGCAATAACATTTTCTTTCCCCTTGACATGTTGTATGTCTAATGAATACTCCTGAAGAAGTAGACTCCATCTTGTCAATCTCTGATTTTTATCTTTAAACTTACTAAGGTATTTCAGTGGGTTATGATCGGTATAAATGACTATGGGGTCAAAACCAGAACACAAATAAAATGAAAAATGCTGTAAACCCAAAATCAAGGCCAAAAGCTCTTTCTCAATAGTTGAGTAGTTCTTTTGAGGTGGAGTGAACTTCTTACTGTAATAAGATACAGGATGTTCAATACCCTGATCATCCTCTTGCAGCAAAACAGCCCCAGCTCCTGTATCACTTGCATCAACAGCCATCTTAAAAGGCTTAGCAAAATTTGGAGTAGCAAGCACTGGCTGACTTAACAGAATAGCTTTAAGTTTGTTGAAAGAGGATTCACAGTTATCGGTCCAGACAAATTCAACTCCCTTTTTCAGTAGGTCTGTAAGTGGTGATACAAGAATAGAAAAGTTAAGAACAAATCTCCTGTAATAACCTACCATTCCCAAAAATCTTTGTAGCTCTTTCCTACTTTTAGGTCTGGGAAGATCACTTATAACCTGAACCTTAGCTCCTGGTGGTGCAACATGTCCATCACCAATTACATACCCAAGGTACTGAACTTTAGCTTGACCAAACTCACACTTTGATAAATTAGCTACAAGATTAGCATGAACTAAACGGTCAAGAAATTTACTGACATGGCATAGGTGATCTTTCCAGTTGTCACTGAAGATTAATACATCATCAATATAAACAACACACCCTGCCAAACCCTCTGTTACAACATTCATGAGCTTCTGAAAGGTGGCTGGTGCATTCTTCATACCATACGGCATTACAGAACATGCAAAAGCCTTTCCTAGTGTTACAAAACATGAGATCTCCCTAGCACGTTCAGTCATAGGTACTTGCCAGTATCCCTTTAACAAATCAAACTTACTTATGTACCTAGCCTTTCCGATCTTGTCTATGCAATCTTCCACGCGAGGGAGAGGGTAAGTGTCTGTTTTGGTTATCTGATTAACACGTCTGTAGTCAATGCAAAGCCTCTGTGACCCACCTGGCTTAGGGACTAGAGTGACAGGAGAACTCCACTCGCTCTGACAGGGCTCAATCATCTTGTGGTCCAACAGGTAGCCAAGCTCCTTCTGGATGAGAGGAACTTTCACTGGGTTCACACGGTAAGGAGGCAATTTAATTGGCTTTGCGTCTCCAACATCGACATCATGCATCAACACAGTGGTTCTTCCTGGAGTAGCACGGAACACTTGCGGGTTCTCCTGCAGTAATGCCGAAAACTCCTGCCTTTCCTTGGGTGGTAGATGAGAAAGCTTAGTCTGGAGATCATTCATGATATCAGGATTCTTCCCCAAACTATCACTCAGGCTCATACTGCATGGGAGAGCTTCACTTGCAGACTCGGGTGGAACAGCTACAGTGCAGACTGGATTATTTTCGTCCCGCCTGTGATATAACTTTAGCATGTTGATGTGACATAGTTGCTTGCTCTTTCTACGATCTGGTGTGGCGATGACATAGCTGACATCACTGAGTTTCTTCTCCACGAAATAAGGGCCACTAAACTTGGCTTGAAGAGGTTGCCCATGAACTGGTAGCAGAATCAAAACCTGATCTCCTGGCTGAAAGTGGCGTAACCTGGACTTCTTATCATACCAAGTCTTCATCTTCTCCTGAGCAGCTCCTAAATTCTCTCTCGCCAGCTGTAAAGCAGTGGACAGCTGTTCTTTGAACTTCATCACATACTCCAGCAGGTTGACGTCATCTTCCTCCGACAGCCAGCATTCCTTAAGTAACTTACGGGGTCCTCTTACTTCATGGCCAAACAGTAGTTCAAAAGGTGAGAAGCCCAGTGATTCATTTGGAGATTCTCTTGCAGCAAACACAACGAATGGAAGACCTTTATCCCAGTCTTTCTGATGTTCCAAACAGTATTTCTTGAGCATCGATTTGAGTGTTTGATGATATCTCTCCAACGCTCCTTGGGTCTGGGGATGGTAAGCTGAAGACGTGATCTGGGAGATGCCCAACTCTTTCAGAGACTGCTTGAAAACATTTGACATGAAATTACTTCCTCGGTCTGACTGTACCTCCTTGGGCAGACCAAACTTTGTGAAGAACCCTAGCATTTCCTTAACCACGTTCTTTGCTGAGATGTTTCTAAGTGGAATGGCTTCAGGATAACGAGTAGCCATATCAATCATGGTCAACACATAAGAAAATCCTGAAGAAGTCTTAGGAAGAGGGCCCACAATATCCACCAACACACGGGTGAAAGGCGCCTCAAAAGGAGGAATGGGAACTAGAGGTGCAACCTTTTCGGTCTGATTACACTTCCCCACAACTTGACAGGTGTGACAAGACTTACAATACCAGGAAACATCCCTGAAGATACCTGGCCAATAGAAGTGTTTCAAAATGCGTGCCACAGTCTTCCTCACTCCAAGGTGTCCTGCCAAACTGGAATCATGAGCCACTCTAATGATATCCTGCCTACAAACACGAGGATTTACAACCTCCCATTCACAGTCGGCTGATGCTGTTGGGGGTCTCCACTTCCTCATAAGTACTCCTGACTTTACATAATAACAAGTAGAAGCACCGGCTGACTCTTCTTCACTGTAAGCAGAGTTAGCTAGACCTTTCAACTCAGGGTCAGCAACCTGCAACTCAACCAACTCTTGACGAGACAAATTATCAACACTACGGGGTACTGCCTCATCTGGTGAGTGGTCCAAATTAGCAAGAAAAGTGTCAGCTAGGATAACATCATCATCATCATTATCCCCTAAATCACCAGTAACTTTAGACTTAGCCCTAGTGACAGCACATGCAGGGAACACATCAGGGACATCACAATCCTTGGGCGCAGCCACTGGCTCACTAGACAACTGAGGAGCTGGACACACTTGACTTCCACCAATATCATTTCCAAGTAAGAAAGTTACACCTGACATTGGGAGTGTCTCAACCAACCCGACCATAACGGAACCATTAACAAAACCAGACTCTAAATTCACTCTGCACAGAGGGACAGAGAAGTAATTATTCCCTACACCTTGTAAGATTACAGTTTCATCAGAGGAATTAACATTAGAGCCTAGAACACTGGTCAGCATAAGGGATTGGCAAGCACCTGTATCACGATATATTTGAACTGATTTCCTGTCATTACTGTCCAGAGGACTGACAAAACCATCAGACAGGAAATTAGCACATGAACTCTTGAGAGTGTCACCCACGTTACTGCTCAAAAGAGGAGCTCCATCATGAGAATTTAAGTTACCCCTCAAAGCAGGTTCAGTTAACTCAGTTAAAGAATTCTGGGAACTCTCAAGAGTGGACACTAGACCAATTGACTGAATATTTAAAGACTCCTTTTTGTTCACATCACGCTGTCTCCTGAAACATCTCTCCGTAGTATGACCAAGCTTACTACAATAAGTACATTTACTTTTCTGAAATCTAGAGGTGAAGCTGGTATTTACTTCCTGAGAAACATCATCCTTATTCTCTTTCCTGTTACCTGTACTCTGAGTAGAGGCAACGTACTTACTCTCAGCTTTCCTTCTTTCTCTAGAATATCTCTTGTGAGTGAGAACATACTCATCAGCTAAAACTGCAGCATCAGACAAATTATCTATTCTTTTCTCATCAGGATATAGGCTTACATCTTTACTAATACACCTTTTGAAGTCCTCCAGCAAAATCATCTGCTTAAATTTGTCAAAATCAGAATCCACATTCTTAGAATTTAACCATTGCTCTAACAGATCTTCTTTGATTTTTGCATACTCAACATGGGATTGCTTATCTTGCTTGTAAGTTGTCCTAAATTTTACTCTATAAGCTTCAGGAACAAGCTCATAGGCCTTAAGAATCAAGCTCTTAACTACATCATAATTATCAGATTGATCCTGAGGCAAAGATGCATAAGTTACTTGAGCTTTACCGGTGAGAACAGTTTGAAGGAGTACTGGCCAATACTCCTTAGGCCAATTAAAACCTGTAGCTACCCTCTCAAACAACTGAAAATACTTTGTTAAATCAGATTCATTAAAAGGAGGGACAAGTTTAACATTTTTAGCCACATCAAAATCATCAGAGCTAGATGATCCAGTTCCACCTTGTTTCATGCGATACTCATGGTCTGCCTGAATCCTAGCAATTTCAACTTGTGCCTCAACCTGTACCTGTGCCTCTTGAATACGAGCATTTGCCTCATTAACACGAGCCTCCTGCAGGGCTAGCTGTAACTTAGTTAATTCAATCTGCGTTTGCTCATTTGGAGGAGTTACATTAAACAAGCTTTCATTAATCATGTCAACAATCTGATCTTTAGAATGATGAGAGCGAACAACAATTCCCAATTGTTGAGCAACAAGCTTAAGTTCATTCTTTGTTCTGTTTTCTATATCACACACTGTTTGCACATTTGACAAAAAGTCCTTGGCTTCATCAAGTGTAGTAATAGTAGACATAATTAATAAGAAACAGTCACAAAATATCAAGCAATATCCTTATGATAATATCCTGAATATCCTGATATGAGGTCGCCAAATTTATGTTACGGAACAGAGAAAGATAACGTACACTTTAAGTGAGAATGCTAAAAATCACTACTGTCCCGTAAAGTTCCAGGTTCAAAACAAAAGAGTTAGGTAAAATTACAAGTTAAAGTTTAATGCTCAAACTAACAACAAAACATTCAGGACTCATGAGGATAATGTAATGGCAAAAACAGGTTAAATATATGGTTAACTGCAATAGCCTCTATTAACACGAAATTAGCAAGAATAAATTTATCTAAGTCAGCCCTGATAAAATGAGATACCAGATAATACTCAGTGAATGCCAGATAAATTATTACAGATGCAAACTATTATAAAAAATGAGTGACATAAAACCCAACATTAATTACAAAAACTTCACTAGGCCTACAAATTAAACTTATGCTATACAGTACAAGAAAAAAATACAACAGTTATACTCAAATTACACACAGCTGCTAGATGTTTGGAGATTTCTTGAGCACTCACAATAATAATAATATCTGTACAGGGGAGGACAGAGATGTGAACAAAATGAGGAGCAGATCTAAGTGGCAATGATGCAGAGACTGAGCTCATTATATAGGGGCCGGCAGAGCTTGATACAACTTGTAATAAGGACGCGCAAATGAAGCCATGGGGACAAAGAGCTGAAAATCCCGCAAAGTATAACAGAGAGAACGACTTACTCTACTATAACGGTAGAAGGGGGGGACTGAGGCAGAACACGCTCGTGATCAAACATGCAGCAACTGTGCGTTAAAATTACACAAAGGATGATGAAATCATAGGCTATGTAACAATATATATATATATATATATATATATATATATATATATATATATATATATATATATATATATATATATATATATATATATATTAGTAATTTAAAAATGGGCCACAGAGATAGCTAAAAAAGTAAACAAACAAGGATGGATCGCTGAAGATCTTGCAAAACCAGCAAGGATTCAAGTAACGTTGACAGTGTAAACCCACAAATCCTTTTTGACTCTGGTATGAACAGTTAGTAGAGTCAAACTAGAGATTCGTAGGCTTACATTGTCAATGTTGCTTGAAGCCTTGCTGGTTTTGCATGCTCTCCAGTGATCCGTCCTTGTTTGTTATTTATTTATTTTCTTTTTACTGATCCCTCTTCTCAGTTTTTTAATTACTAATGTTTTATTTACCTAGTTTGCTTACTTTTTAAAAATCCATTTATGAATTATACAATAAATAATTCTTGCGTTTCAGTTATCATTAAAGCTTTTAAGATTTGACACTAAAAACTTGGCATTATCATCTTCATTGATATGGTGTTGTGGCTTTGAACACACTGATTGTTGATTGTTATTTCAAATTTTGGTCTTCATTTTGTTTTCTATATTTGTGAGGTCTCTTACAGTGCACATAGATTGTTTCAGAGTCTCTATATTTTACAAATTGATTTAAAATAAGAAAGTTTTAAAGAAGATGCATTGAGTAAAATCTGAAACACTATGTATTCAAATTGATTACAAGACAATCAAAATCTGCTGCTGTGGGCTTTGCACAACGATCTTGCACAATAGTGGGTAACTTTTTTTGTGAAATTTAAAATGCAACATTACTACATTAGTTACGGTAATAATTGATGTAGGGGACAATTATTGCGCCTCCCCATGCCCTCTTCATCCCCTTCCTCTGCCTCTTCCTCGTCTCTCTCCTCCATCTCATCCTCTCCCCCCTCCTCTGCGCCCCTCTGCAGTTGACTGGTGAGATTGTTGCTGTCACGATGAATTCCAATAACGGTGAAAAATTGTTCCAAGTTCAGCGTTAGTTTGCTTTAAGAAATGGTCATGATATCACAACGTGGTCATTTCCAATTAGAAGGCAAAGCATAAACCCACGCTTTTCAGTTGTCTCACGTGATGCCTACACACAAGTCTGCTAAGACTTCGGGGATAAACACACACACACACACAAAAAAGCTAAATAAAGCCTTGAGTTAAAAATTAATGTAATTGTGTAAAATCGTACCGGTGCGTGTTCATTACGCAAACACCATTTCATACAATGGTGCTTCGTTGCGGGCGTAAGTGATCTGCTAGCTAAAGTTTTCCACTTAGTAATATAAGATTTAATAGTCACGCTGCTAGTGATGCACTATTGATACTTGACAGCAGTTCTGTACTTGAATGGCTTCTCACGTGCTTGCAATGGCGTAGAGGAATCTCTGTGTATCCGGAAGGTGGATATTCATCTTTCGTGTAGGTGCTTTAAAATGGGTCATGGACACGAGTAGTGACCTATTTAGTACAACTGGCTAGTTTTTATCCCAAATTACCGAATAGATTTTCTTGTAGACCTGTGAGACAATAAATGAATAATATTGATATGAACAAACTGGCAAATTTCGAATGTACCAAACTTTCATTATCAGTGCTTGGTTGACCTAAACTATGGAAACCCTCTGCATGTTGTTTCAAGAAAAAGTTTGCTTTCTATGACGGTATTTAGTTAACTGTTCAGTTAGGGTAGAGAGATAGATAGATAGATAGATAGATAGATAGAGAGAGAGAGAGAGAGAGAGAGAGAGAGAGAGAGAGAGAGAGAGGGCGTGGGTGCGGGTGCCAATGCAGTTGTGCGGAATTGTGGTTACCGAAGAGGACAAAGTGCAGGTGCGGTAATGCGGGTGCGGAGCTCCCACTTGGTGTGCGGTTGCCCAGCACTGGGTAGAGGAGGAGGGGTTTGTGTTTGGAGAGAAAGGAGGAATGACGGAGGGAAAGAAGGGGAGAGAAAGGAATTATAAAAACAAGGAAGAAAGAAAGAAAGTATGGAGAAAAATCTGGGAAAGTGGGAGGAAAGTAGATGTGAAGATGAAATAAATGAAAGGAATAAAAGAAGGACGGAGAAATGACGGGGGGAAGGAAGTGGAGAGCAAATTGAAGAGCAAGGAGATGGAAAAAGTAGAAAAAGAAAGAAAAGAGGGAGGAAGGCGAGGAGAGAAAGAGGAAAGTCGGACAGGAGAAAGAATGGATGAAAAGATAAGTAAGGGAAAGGAGGATTTACGGAAAGGGATGATAGAGGGAAATGAGAATGTAAAAAAAAAAAGGGAAGAAAGCAAGAAAAGAAAGAAGAAGGAGATTTAAATGTATGGAGATAAAGATGGAAAAATCAAAAGTGAAGGAAGTGGAAAGGAAGCTGAGGGGGGGTAGGGAACTAGAGGCAATGAAAGAAGAGAAGGAAGGGAAACCCAGGCTTTAAAAACAATAACTGAAATGAAGAAAAGAACAGGGGTGAGATGTGAAGAGGGACAGAGCGAAGTAATTATTAAAAAAGGAAAGAAAATGGGTGGTTATAACAAACAAAAAGCGAGATATTTGCGGTGGAGAGAGAGAGAGAGAGAGAGAGAGAGAGAGAGAGAGAGATCCCATTGTGCATGGATGGAAACGAAGGACAACGGTGTATATGATGATAACTTTCTACTTTCTAGAGGGCAGGTTCAGTCGGGGACAAAAGTTCAACTAATTACCAACCGCGATAGCGAAGCTGGTATTGTTTTCAGTTTGTCTGTCTGTCCGTGTGTCTGATAGCACGATAACTTCGCAACTGCTCAAGATATCATTACAAAATTTTACAGGTGTCTAATAGGGGAAAGAATCTATCACGAGTTCGAAACTGGTGAAAGTAGGTCAAGGTCAAGGTCATATTCCAAGCCACGCTAGATATGTATCGGCTCGAGGCTGGTATGATTCTCTCCTTGGGGAGGCCTCTAGTATTTTGCTACTTTTACGTCATACTTCCTACTTGTAGCCAATATATGTAAGCTTCGAGAGGCTTGGCACGTTTCTTTAAACATGGATGATTCTCTCCTTGGTATGTCGTGACAGGAAGTAAACTAACGAACATGCCTTGCTTGTGAAGTAGGAGCAGTAGAAAAGTAAATGAAGTTTTATCCCTGACTGTACTCACTTTTGTATTTCATTCAGTCTACCAGCAGACCATTTTATTCATCTGAGGGAACTCACCGACCTCTAAAGTGTACAGCTAATTAATGTCATCTACTGATAACCAGACTAAGAACTGAAGTAGTATTACTAGTAGTAGTAGTACCTAATCAAAGTTGTTGGTACTTTTGTTGTAGACCTATGTGCATCTGAAACTTGAACCCAGTGGACTGGAGACTGTAATTACCCTTCTCAAACAGTTCATTCCCCTTCTTTAGGGGGCAGAGAGGGAGTTGAGGGCCGCTTGTGTCTCTGGGTATTGGAGACGCCCTGTTATAAAGGTGCCACCACATGAAGAGACCCCCTCTCCAGTAGCATGGATTGAAGAACAAAGGAAGAGACAAGGAGCTTTCAAGCAGTGTGAAGAAATGTGTATTCGAGGACGGACAGAAGACAGAACACTATAATATATTGAATCCTGAGACGTATTTTGTGTTCTTGCTGCCTCTAGGTAATTCTATTCAAATTAAAGTAGATTTTTCGATGGTCGGGTAGCTCCTTCTTTCATTTCCCTCTTCAAAAAGCCTCCAATAACCCCCCCTCCCCACCAAAAAAAAAACGCCCGGGGACAGCAAAAC
The DNA here is from genome assembly GCF_032717465.1 of Coenobita brevimanus. Lineage (NCBI taxonomy): Eukaryota > Metazoa > Arthropoda > Malacostraca > Decapoda > Coenobitidae > Coenobita > Coenobita brevimanus. The sequence continues at coordinate 40,388,984 of NC_137033.1, forward strand.
GAAAACAAGAAACCGCGTCAGATTAGTTCAAGGATTTCATGAAGGCTAGATCAAACCCCTCCAATTCAAAAAATGTCTGCTAAGTTGAGTAATATTATCTACAGATGGCAAGAATGATGAAAAAGCAATACGTTACCGGATACAGAAGGAGACAGCAAGAATAGAATATAATATACTTTAATTAATTCAAGGAGTTAAAGGCTTTAGTACGAGTAGTAGTAGTTGTGTTCCCTGGGCAGTCTGACCGAACGGCCCTTAGTCCCTAAGGAAGGCCACGACCGAGATCGAGCTTTCCCACAGAGCTCTCAAAGAGTGGTTTTGGCACAAACCACTGTATGCAGTGCAGTCATCCATAATGTGCTTAATAGTATGGGGTGTTGTGTTGCATCCTGGACGGGCGTCAATGACGGAGTCATCCAGCCTCTTCTGATAACTCAAGAGGGTTGGATGATGCCCACATCTCAGCCTGGCCAGATGGACCCTGTCCTCACGAGGGAGGTAGGATTCAGAAGAGTGGATATCAGGAGGCCGTGCATGCAGCTGCGTTGTCTTTGAGTGACTGAATGGAGCGTCGAGTGATCTGAGCATGAATATGCTTCTGGAAGCTAGTTTAAGGCAGGCGAGGGGGAAGAGTTGACAGTATTTGTGTATGATATCTTGAGCTGGGTGTTGTTTTGATGTTCCTTGGTATGTGTGGAAGTGCTGCCATGTAGTGTAGTGGATGGCGTGGGTTAATGGAATCTGCAGCAAGAATTTGTGTGCCTCTCATGTCTAGATGATCCTTGACTTTGAGGAGTTTTGTTTCCTGGTGTAGGTTTTCTGTGGGTGTAGTAGCTGTGCAGCCTGTGATTATTTTTAAGGACTTGTTCTGTATGGTCTGTAGAGTGTTGTAGTGTGTTTTAGTGAGGTTAGAAGCCCAAGTAGGGCTTGCATAAATCATCACTGAACGTATATATTGTTTGTATAATGTGGTGGTGGTTTCATTATTGTGTCCAGATGTTGTAATGACAAGTGAGCTTAGAGCGATGAGTCTCGGTGTTAATTTATATTTAATGTTTGTGATGCGTTATTTAAATGATATTGATGTATTGTATGACACCAAGGATTTTGTGTGTGTGTGTGTGTGTGTGTGTGTGTGTGTGTGTGTGTGTGTGTGTGTGTGTGTGTGTGTGTGTGTGTGTGTGTGTGTGTGTGTGTGTGTGTGTGTGTGTGTGTGTGTGTGGTAGGGGAGTGTTGTTTATGGAAGAGGTATGGAATGTGACTATGTTTTGTTGTCCAGTTTGTGAGAAGGGTCACTTTAGATTTGGCTGGGGCTATTGTGAGTGTTTGTGGTGAACCTTTCATGTAGTGTGGTGAGGTAAGTTTGGAGGATGTTTGCTGCTGTGTTTGCATTTTGGTGTGTACATATGAGTGTTATTTTATCTGGATAGGAAGCTATGTGTAGCTGTGGTGTGCGGGATGTAGGTATGTCATGCATGTATAGGTTAAAGAGAGTGAGGGACAAAACAGATCCTTGGGGGACGCTGTTTGTGAAGTTTCTGATGTTAGATCACAGACCAGCAAATGGTACATGTGCACATTTGCCTGGTAACAGTTTGCCAGGAATCTTTTTGTGTTAATGTGCATGTTTGTGTTGAATATTTTCTCTGTGAGGTTATGGCGAAGGTTGAATCAAAAGCTTTGTTGATGTCTAGTGTGACGAGGAGTGTTCTGTGTGGTGGCCTAGCTGAATTGATTCCATCAAAAACTCTTTGTGTAAGGTCTGTAAGAAGAGTGTTTGTGGAGTGTAGCGACCATAAACCATGTTGTGATGTGACTAGGGGGATGTGGGGTGTTACTGATTGTAATACTAGTCTTTCAGTGACTTTGGAGGGGGTGCAGAGGAGTGTGATTGGGCGGCGTGAGGTAGGTAACGTATCTTTGTTAGGTTTGGGGATGGTGATCTAAAGTGACCCATGCTTCCAGACGTTGGGTATTATGTTGTGCGAGTAGCTGTAGCTTGATATGTTAGTGAGTGCCTGTATGCCTTGTGGTCCCAAGTGCTTAAGGTGTCTCAGATGTCCCTGTTCACTTTGCAAAACAGCTGGGAACCTGGTTGTAAAGCAGTTGTTGCATGTCATAATACATAAGTAACTGTCTACCTTAATGAACGTTGTGCAGTTCAGAGGAATTATTCAAAGCCTTCTTTTCTTTGGTATGTGCCTAAAAAAAAAATTATTTGTTTTAGTGCGCTCATTAATAATATAGTAAGGTTAAATTACCAACAGCTATCAGTGTCGCTTTGAATGAAGAGGGTAGTATCACCGGAACGACATCCAGTTACACTTCTACTGTAGACATGGGAACTCTCGGCTGAGTGCAGGGCTGTCGCGTCAAGAGACAACCCCAGCATGTATCCAGTATAGAAGGTGGGTATTAATGCCAAAGTGGTGACCTATAAAGCTGTATGACACGAAAAAATGACTGCTAGACCTAAGGCAAGGGATGATAAGCCTTGCGCGTTGGCTGAAATCGACTGAAGCACAACGGTAAGTGGGCTGGATTACTGGGTGACGTCTAATTATGCAAAAAAAAAAAAAAATCATATTAATAGCCGTCAGAGAGGAAAGCAATAGCCTTACTTTCCCCTAATGCTTGGCAAAAAGAATGTGGTACCCAACTGCAAAGTATATGAAAATAAGTTTATAAATAAATGTAAATGAGGAAAAATAAGTGCAATAATAGTGTAAGCAACGTACCCTGTACGCTAGGGTGGGTCAAAAATATAAAATTCGACGAAACTTGGCTATTTTGATGCCCTATAGTATGTTTTCACATGAACTAATTATATTTTTAAAAATGAGTCAGTGGTGCTCCAGCAATTTCAATTTAGTTTTTATGGCACTGACGCTCCAAGCATTCAGAGATTATCGGTGACTGGTAACTCTATAAAGGGTAACCCATTGTTTTGCATTTCTGTTACCAACTACACGAACTGGTACTGGTTTACAGATTTGAATTTTATATGAGTTTGCTTATTTTTCTGGAATCATGGACAGTTGCAGCACACGAGAAAGCACGAAAGACTCTGGTTTCGTCTCATCACGCAGTCATCCGGTAAATCAGTTTCCCACTAGCTGTGATGTCATAAGGGCATATTTGGAACATAAATCCACAAATCCGTCATTGAGCACCCAAGCATATGTGGAAACTGTTGCACTTGAAGTAGCAGGAAATTACGAGAAAGCTTCCACCTCAACTGTTGATTACGCCAGTGTTGTTATTCGTGTGAAACGCCTGAAGCAAAGGCACAGGAGCTTAGGAAATATCCAATGAGCAAAAGGACTTCCAACACCTACATAGAGAAACTCGCCAGCTTTGACACCTTATTTGACATTAGTCGTTGCAAATGTTTCAAAAACGTCAGTGCACGTGAGAAGTCTGAGTCTATTCAGTTAGAATATTTGAAAAATCGACACTGAAGATAAACTTCGATGCCAAGAAGTACACTGAGCTGGTAGAGCTTTCTTCTGCCACAGTTCTTGAATTGCTGAGGAATAGACTGGATCATATAGACGAAAGCCAACCCATCGTACTGGACGAGTGGACGTGTACCCTTGCCATTCCCAAGGAGTGGAACGCTGCGTCAAGGACGTCACATCCACCACAAGTAAAGTATTTGGGCATGAATCACATCATGGTATGCTCGTCCAAAGTAAGCGATCTCGCAGCTTGTTCCCGAAGTGTGAAAGTAAACAAGACTTTCGATGTGTTCAGCTGTTCATGCCATATCCACTGATATTTTTCTTTATCATGAAATAATGCCTTTCATATGACTGGAATACATTTATTTCAACTGCTACTTATATCTTTAAAATTGAAATTTTGCACAGAAATTGCATTTTAGTTCATCCGAGAAAACATCAAGTGTTTCTAAGTTTCTTGAGAAATAACTATTTTTAGATCCAAGTTGCTGGAATGGGCACGTATATATCGAAACATTTTTTTCGTAGTGTTATTGTCATTGTAAAGGAGCACCATTTTGACTATGTTGGAACCTGGCAAACCTAAGTTGGTTCCTTTTCGACCCGCCCTACTATACACTGATAGAAGTAAGTGCATTCCTTGTGCAGAAAGAAGACTGTGACGTGAAATCCGAAAATAAGTGATGCATATTAAATCATTTGGCAGTTAAGCATAAATATAAGGACAGTACTTGTAAGATATTGTATTAAGAATAACATGTTACTCTTCAAGTTCATTACCAAATGAAAAATAGTGTAAATAAGAAAAATAAAGCGTTTAATTACGCTGTATTACGTGGGTCCTGTTATATTGCCTTTGTCTCACATTCTGAAACTAACAGTGCGGTAATCAGGTGAAGCTTAGGACATCAGTGACTATAAAGATACGAGCTTCAACCATGAAACGCCAAGAACAGTTTTATTGTTTGCCATCAGATGGTATGTGTGTGTGTGTGCGTGTGTGTGTGTGTGTGTGTGTGTGTGTGTGTGAACTGCTTTGATGAATCAGTTTCTTCTGAAGTTCATCAGGTTCACGTTCAGATGAGCATTGGGTTGCAACTACCAGTACTATCACTGTTTGTAAATCAAACTCTTCTTCGTATTTAGTGTTTTCTTGATACGTGTTTTCTTTAAGCATAACTGAAGGCAACAGTCCTATTATCAGACCTTACAATTAAACTTTCTGAGTTGATATGAGATGTTATTAACTGAGCAGAATCTAGGGATATTCTGAGACCTAATACCTGAGCATTATCCAGGAATATTCTGAGATCTAATGCCACTCAGTTGGTGGAAGGGGAGAGAGTTAACATTGTAGAAAGGGAAGGAGGGGTGCACATTATTCATAATTTGGTGGTGAAGTGACCCAGAGTTAACAGGGGTCCACAAATGGAATGGGCCATTTATTTACTAAAACCACAGAGGAAAGGGGAGGTGGGGGGGAGTGGCAGACTGTGTGACCTTAAAGGCAGCAACAGAACTACAGCTGTACAGTACAGGAACAGGGCAGAACTGTAGTATTGACAGGAATAGGTCGAAACATTTCCTATGAAAGAGAGGAAACATGATGTAATAAAGGAGCAGATGACGACGGCATGGCTCTCTCTCTCCTGCCGAACCCATTGTTTTCATCATTTTATATGCGGAAGGATGTATGATTTTAGTCTTGTAAGAAGTACACTTAATCATAAGAAGCTCCTGTATCTAACACAATAAAGGACTTGCTTTTCTTTTGTGGTGTTGTGGTTTTTGTCCCAACGTAAAATGCACCCCTTCCCCCCCCCACACACACACACATATACTCACGCGCATGAGCGTGCTCAAACAAGGAGAGAGAGAGAGAGAGAGAGAGAGAGAGAGTACACTGAAAGCAAAGATAACAGGATGCCTTTTGGCCAATGACGAGGTTTAATTTTGGAAAAAAAAAAAAAAATTCTGCGAAGACCTAATCAACGTGTAAGAGAAAAATAAACGAGGAAGGCTCTCTTCCACCCACCACACCATCCTGAAATCCGGCAAGAACCTATATTATAATGATCCGATTTCTGTTTGTTTGTTGGCTTGTTTGTTACCATAACACGGCAAAAACGGGGCAATGTAGCGCAATTTTTGTTTGAGCAAGGTGCCGTTAAAATGCTCTAACTTGCAGAATAAAATTATTTTCAGTCCAATCGGGCCACCGGTTCCGGTGTTATGACTCATTTCTGGCCTTTTGACATCGAGCGGAGGCAGCCGAAGTCGGCCTTTAAGCGAGGACCAAAAAAAAAAAAAAAAATCTTACTAGAAGGAACAAACATGCAGTTTTAAAGAGATGTAGAAGAGGAAGGTCAATGCACCATGTAATAACTGTTTTACATATTTGTCAAAGAAGGGGCATACATTATTGCCGAATATTCTTATCAATAAGCAATCGTCTCACAGGCGTCACCGTACGTTTTATCCTGGAAATAAACAACACAAAATTAGTTATAGCCTATAGTCTTGAAATATTTGTCTGGTCTAAATTTAAACGTACCAATAGCTTTGTCACTAAGTACTGCTGTTGGTAGCCTATTCCATTGTTACACTACGTGAATAATAAAGTAACTTTCCCTACGTTAGTGTTGCATCTCTTGCTTTTAGGCTTCATATCATTAGTTCTGGTCACAATAGCATTCTCTGTTTGGAATAAAATATAATATCTAACATAGTCAAATTTGTTAAAAAAAAAAAATAAATGATTTTATTAGATCTCCTATGAATCGTACTTTTTTTTTTTTTTTTCCCTCAGAGAAAACATATTTAGTTTCTTTAGTCGATCCTCGTAGGATAAATCTGGCAGAGATGGGATAAATTTTGTGAATTTGAGCGGCACGTTTTCGAGTTTGTGGTCCTTAATAAAATTTGGGGACCACTGTTGCACACAGTTTTTTATACGTGTCTAACTAATGTCGTATAAAGCTTTTAGATTAAATCGGGCGTTTTATGAACAAAGTTCCTCTCGATGAAGCCGAGCATATGAGTATTGGTTGCTTCTTTACTAGCTGCTATACCCTGTTTGGAGTTTTTGAGGTAGTTACTAATAACTCCTAAATCTCTCTCGTCCTTTTCTTCCATTAGCTGGGTATCGACCATAGGACATTCACATCTGATGTTCTTCTGTTGCCAAAGTGCATTATCTCACATTTATCTACAATAAATTTCATCCGCCATTTTTCACTGAAATTCATTAACTTATCTAGGTCATTATGTATAGATTCACAATCTGGTTTCGAAATTACTGTGTCTTTAATCTTCGTGTCATCTGCTAATTTCGGTACCTGAGACTCTGATACATTTCCAGAATCAGTGATATAAATATTGAAAAGAACTGCTCCTAAAAATGATAACTGAGGAACTCCTAATGTTACTTCTAGCCAGGATGATGATTCTCCCTTTATCACTACGCGCTGCTTGTGATTCGTTAACCAATCACAAATCCATGAGCATAATTTGTTAGAGAGGCTGCAGCCTTTTAGTTTTTTTAATACCGGTAGTCTTAGATGGGGGACCTTTTCAAATGCATCTGGAAAGTTAGGTAAATGACATCCGACGGTATTTTCGTGTTCCGGTTTTCGGATATATCTGTAAAATATTCCTCCCCCCCCCTCTCAAATTTGCATAGGACTGACATTAGGCTTATTGGGCTGTAATTTGTGGCCAAATTTTCATTGCCCTTCTTAGAGATAGGCGATATATTAGGGAACTTTACTGATTTGGTACCCTACATTCAGTTAATGATTACTGAATATTTTAGTTACTGCCCGAGCGAAAGCAAAGACAACTTACTTCAGCCGAAATTTACTTGGGAATGTTAAATGTTCAGCTTGGGCTGTAAAATAAGTATCCCTCACCATCTGGGGAGATCTCCGTAAGCTACAATAGTATAGGTTTTAGAATAAATTTTGCACATGGCCGTTGTAAATTTAAAAAAAAAAATACGATATTGTTATTGCGATTTCTCATATGTTTATAGTTTTGTTTATGATTTTCTGTTGAAACCAATGCTTTCCTCAAGGTTCCTCAACTTCCAGGCCTGTGTATTAGGGTGATTATTTCTTCGGGTATTTCTCGGTATATTTTTTGATCAATAAACATTAATCGATTAGCGACATTTTTATTACTTATGCTTTAATAATTTAATCCAGTTGGTGTTAGCAATTTCATTTCACTTCTCGAAATTAGTTAAAATGTTAGGAACTAAGACGCTATTTGTGCTAATCTTAGAGTTTATATTAATTTTACATCTGATGATATTTTGATACGATAATGTTAAAATTTTCATCAACATCACATATTTTTATTGAACCGCTATCTGCCGCTAGGGAGAGTTCAAGAATATTATTGCCAAGTGTTGCTGTATTAACCACCAGACTTAATAATGCATCATCTCTCATTGCTAACGACCCACCCCTTCTTTGCCTCCTCATATATTTTTTTCAGATAATATTAGGATTATTAAAGTCCCCGAAATAATGTTCTTTTTTTTTTCCGATTTTATTTCGCAGTACAATAACTTACCGTTTTCGTCGCCAAACGTGGATGGATTATGAATTAAACTGAAAAAAATGGGCTTATTACTCTCTCTGAAAATTTCGACACACAAAGAATTGTATGTTTCAACATCCAGTTTACTGCTCTTTATTGCATTTATGTGGTTTTTGATACAGTACATATTAGAACTTCCCCGCCGGTTTTATGCAGTCGCGATTTTTCAAATATTTTGTAGTTGTGTAGCCATTTTTCTCCAATAACAATAAGGTAGTTGTCATGATGGTTTAACCATGATTCTGTAATCATGGCAATGTCGAGATTTTTGGTAGTTGCATAAGTCATTAATTTGTTTCGCTTTGAAATAATACTTCCCACATTCATGCACATAATATTCATAGTACAGCTGGATCTAGCTGGCCTGTGAGACACACTAAAATTAACCCTCTTTACTCGTTTAAATTCACAGTCGAAATTCCAAGACTCCTATTAGCCTCTGATCTGACACTCTCTTCCTCCCCACAAATCCCGATTGTCTAAGGCGAGACCAGATCTACCTGATTATCCTGATGAGCTCATCTCACCTCTCTTACCCGACCAAATTTCGGCTCAGGGATTTGATTATTAAGAGGTACGCCATTAATTCTTCCTCTTCAGTCCTCACTGTTACTGCCTAAAGCATGCCCAACACTATCATCTAGAACCCTTCCCAAACTAGCTTTCCCTACCATATTAATATGAAGGCCGCCTTTACCATATATGGTCTAGCCATGACTATAATTGTTCCAAACATAAGAGAACATCACATCTTCCTTTCTACACAGACCTTCTAGTCTACTATTGACTCCTATCATCCTACTGAGAATAACCAACGTCAAATATTGGCGACAAACCGCAGATAACTTAGTCGACACTCCTTGAACTTTCAAGTAACATCCCTATACTTCCTTAGTATTGCCTCTGACCTGCCTGAAACTACATTATTAATCCCTACCACAGTAACAAAGACTGAGTCCGCTGAGATTTTGCTAAGTCATCAGCTCTCTCAATCACGTCCTGTATCCTACACAAAGGGAAAAAACAAACGCTTCCTCATAGAAGCCTTAGCACAATCAACGAATCCTCTGTAAGTATGAGGTTTGGCTCATCCTGCACTTCATCCTCTATTACCTGAAACCTATTCCTAATAGGCACACTCCTATCAGTGTTACTTAACTTAGCCTTGCACCCCCCCTTGACTGGCTAAAAGGTATCACTATCGTCTAGCTAGGCCTCAACCTTAACTAACCTAGTGTTTAAGTTGTCTACTTTGCCTAACACTACAGCTTAAAACTTCCTATACCTACGCTGCCTTAGCACTTACTGTTCCAGTCTCATTCTCCTAACTTATCAACCTGTCACTTAAGACGTCAGTTACTTCACTGTTTCTCGCAATTACAGTACTAAACTAAGACTACTCGTTACCTCAGAATAAACACCTATACACACCTTTCTCTTCCACTATGAAGTTTCTTATAAACTCTTCAGAATACATGCGGCAGGAGAATCATTGGGCAGGTTTCAACTGAAACGTGGGCGTGAGCATTGCTCCAAAAGCACGTCTTGTCTTCACCTGAGCAGATCAGAGATCAGACTGAGAGAGAGAGAGAGAGAGAGAGAGAGAGAGAGAGAGAGTCACGTTTTAATCAGTCAAGTAAGTGCAAAGTCAACCTGCAAGTTCCTGAAAGGTCCCTAAAATAATTTTGCTTTGAAAAGTACAGTACAGATTCAAGATATTTCTGCTTGCCATATTTTAATTCCCAAACTGTATGTTTATAAAGCAGCTCTGCTGTTCTTCCCTTTTTATAGGACATGTTGAATGATCCTTTTCTGCCAATCACTTTTTGCGTTCTGCCAGTTACGCTGTACATCACTCTTGGAGAAGTTTCCAGTGTGATTTCAGAATTTCACGTCCCATGTTATCTTTTCAAGTGTTCAACATTTTTTGTTTTGGGTTATCTTAAATCCTGTCCTTCTTATAATCTCGACGGAAAGAAAATTGGGAGGTGCCACATCAAAAGAACAGAAAAGTCACTTAGCATCCGGATATATGGATGTCAACAAGCATGGGAAGTGCCTCGTTAGAAATCCTTTACGTCCCTTGCGATTTGCATATCAGCCCCATCATCTTGGAGCCACCGATTTTTTAAAATACTTTTTTTGTACATGCCTACGTTGAGCTAGTCTACGTAGTTCTGAGAGGCACAAGTCCTTCATCATCTAACAATATTTCACCTGAATTACAAAGTTCTTTCAGCACCATTCTTAACATAAGATTGCCCCGTCATGCCATTGCAGCCTATACCCACCTACACTGTAAATTTGAGAAAATGCTTGGAAGCTTCTTCAATAAGTTCCCCAGTATCAATAGTTATGCTTGGTGATGAATCGAGAAAAGTTCACATGAAATTCGTCAGTCATGTGAAGCTTTTTTAGGGAATACTTTACCGGTCTCGAATTTCTCACAAAACCTCCATGCAAATTCTAGTCTCTTTCTGCAGTAGTGTAAGTTCACTCTTTGACTAGACTTTGTATGGATGGCAGAGAAGTTGGTCTGAAGGATATGTTGCTCTTATGACCTCCGTATGTTATTATCAGAGAGAGTCGATAATCCAATTTCTTTGGACCGAGGATGTCGGACATTATTATTATTATTATTATTATTATTATTATTATTATTATTATTATTTAGGTGTGCGAACTATCGTGCGTACTCGACTTCTCCTTTTTTGCATTTAGTGGGTATCTTTACCAGAAGAAACCTTTGCAACCAATATAATGGCAGCCAACTTTTCAGGAACAAGAGCGGTGTTGAAATACCTTCGGAATTTTCACAGCAGCTTACTCACAGTTTTTCTCCGGTGCCAAAACTCGAGGCCGAAGATGAAGTTGGGGAATGGCCGGAGAGGTATACGAGAGAAGGGGGTGTGACTTGTAGACAGGGCAGCCTGCTAGCTGAGGACAGGATGGTATAAAGACGATTCATTTGGGACCAACCCTTCAGCGATTAAGTTCTCTGGCCATTGACAGCCGGACAGAGTGACAGACAAATAAACAAATGAGTAGGTAGGTTGGTAGGTAGGTAGGTAGGTAGGTGGGTAGACAAACAGACAACCAGGCAAACAGACAAATAGATAGATAGACAGATAGCCAAAGATCGATTACATTTTTTTTTTAATTCATTGTCAGTTGTTGTTTTTTTTCATATGTCTGGCTGTCAAACACAGAATCAGATCATAAAAAAAAAAAAAAAAGACTACCAGTCACCTGTGAGCAATGTAGACTGTGATAATACTGTTAGACGAAAACTTGACAATCATATATCAATCCTGGTTGACTCCCAACGCTGGTTGAGTGACATGTGAACTCAAGTTGTGACTCTAAACAACTTTTTTTAATAACTTTCCTTCTACAATCAATACTTTCTGATATTTGAGTTTTCGACTCAGAGAGACACACACAGATACATTTCGTACAAAAATAATGACCATCGAATTCGTCTACCTGGCTCCATGACTGGATCGGAAGGCAATAATAATCAACACTCTTGTTGCAAATCTTCAGGGACTTTTTTCCAGGACACCCTGATTATCGCTGCCCTGCATCTTCTCATTTTTGCCCCTGTCATCGTTATTAACCCCTTCAGTCCAATGACGTACTTCAAATTTTACTCATGTTTCTGTGGACGAATTCGAATCATCGTCCGATGGAAGCATGAAATAATAAATAAGATTTCTTAAGATTAAATGTTATCTCTTTCAGCACTATAACGTTTCCTATAAGATAATTAAAATTGCCTAATGGAAGCAAGAATGAAGCAGAGTAACCTCTTTCCACCATCACTCACCGACACCACTAAATTTCTCCATCCCAGCCCAAACACCGCATCATCAATCGTGGTTGGTATGAATGGCCACGTCCACGGAAAAATTATACTCTAGTGGATATTATCGACGAAAAAATATATATATATATTTTGCTTAGAGCACCGATTGTGAGGCCTTGATATATGGAGGAGCTTAAGGGGCGATGGGTTCTTTATCACCACAGTATTTTTGGCTACTATAGTCTGCCTTTTAAAATAACCACTTTAGTCCTACTACATACACATTGTTTCATTCTCGCAACCCTCAGACAATATGACAGTATTGCTCGAACCCCCAGGATGATCTGTTCAGCTTAAGTCGTAATTATTTTAGATTATATGAACTTGATATCGCCCTCCTCAAAAGAAGATGCTGCACGTTACTCTTCTTACATTAACCTGAAGATACTTAGAAATTATCATGTTCTACTGTACAATATCCTGTTCATTTTGTATTTTATTAAAACGTTATACTCGAGCAATGCCCATGACATTAGAGTCCTAATGACAGACGCTTGATCAAACCCTTCAATGAAATTCGAAAATATTACTAAAAACTATCATCATCATCATCATCATCATCCGAGCCTCCTTTCCTGCCCTAGGGCAGGGTGAGGAGTAGCACGTCCAGACAGGCTAAGTCTGCCCAGTCCAATAGGCCACGCTTTCATTCACTCATCATGCAAGTCCACGGAATCTTGACTCTATCTGATACGCCAAAAACATTCACCACATCATGTAGCTTCACATAAACGTATCCTGTCATGTTAAAAAGGGGTGCCAAATCCTTGATCATGTTATTTTCACAACATTCATCCAGCCAGCTCGATCTCTTGTCAGTCCTAATCCCCACCGACTTCCATTCATCTCTTCCTCATAATTCCACCTTCTCCTTGGCCTACCTCGCCTCCTTCCTCCTTCAAATTCGCTCACATATTATACCTTTTTCACCACTCTATTGTTATCCATTCTCTCCACTTGACAATACCATCTCAGTAGACTCTCTTCGATTCTGGTGTCCACAGACTTCCTCACTCCACATCTTTCACGAATCACATTATTTCATATCGTATCCACTCTCTGTACTCCACATACATTTCTCAGCCGTCCCATCTCCACTGTTCTTACTCTTGACTTTTCATTTTCATGCCACACCATAGTCTCACATCCATATGTTAAAGCTGGCACTAACACTCCTTCATGTAAGCCTCGTGCAGCTGCAACACTCAAACCTCTGTTTCTTAACAAGGCCTTCATAGCACCAGCTACTTTTCTTCCTTGTCACTCTACTTTCCACTTCTTTTGCACATTTTCCCCTCTTTTCTCTCACTGTACTGAGGTATTTGAATTCTCTCACCAATTCCAGTCTCTCTCCATTCACGGTAACAGTACTCTGGGATTCACCTTCTCTCTCAGTAACTATCACTTCACTCTTTTCTACATTTACCCTCAAGGCACGACGCTCACGGACATCAGCAAAACTCTGCACCAGTCTACCAAGTTCTTGTGCATTATTTGCAAATTAAGAAATAAATAAATAAATAAACACAATTAATTAAAAAAAAAAAACATCGCCCAGGAGCAGTACGATGATAACAGAAATGATCATTTCTGTTTATTGTGTTTCAAGCAGAGGAATCTAATTATTTGAATATTCATATCATAGCATTACTGAGATTAGGATTATCACAAACAAGCGATATACTAGTATGGCATTTCCATGAAACTAAGTGAGTCAAGGCAAGAGCGATTCATCGGTCATATTGCATTTGTCATTATCTATGTTGACTGACTGATTGCATCAAAATGTACCCCGATACTTTTTTGATCGAGCATATCATCAAGTACAAAAGTTTGTTCGCCTCTCGTACTTCTTTGTCTCACTGCTGGAAGCATGTACAATTTGAATAAGATGATTTGGACAAAGGGCTTATTATTACCCCAAGTTAAGTGATTATTAGCACCTTGTTTCATGAGGTCATATTCAAGCGTCTGTGAATCAGCGTATTAAAAGGAACAGGATGGGAGAACAGACTTCTGTAATTGAGTGTACATTGTTCTCCAGCCATAACACTACCAGGCCATGGCCTGTTAACTGCCTGGCGAGTACATCTTCCACGCCAGATTTACATCACTTGGATATTATTTGATTCAATAGGTATGGCTTAGGCGATTCTATACCTTATCCAGCATCACTGGCACCAACCAGCAGTAGGAGAGAGGCAAACTGCATCAGGTTTAGCGTTCTCGGGTACCTTGTAGACTTTTAATACCTTTTTCTTATCTTTTTTTAAATTTCGCCATTATATCTTATTATTCTCTTGTAATGTGATTATATAATCATATGCAAATAAATATTGGAAAAAAAAACTGTAGGTAAGAAGAGCCCGACAGCATTGTTAGCCGACGAGAATACAAACTGAGGACAGATTGTCATATCACAGGGCCATGCTGCAGCTCAAATCTTGCACGGTTCACAAGTGGAACTCACGTTTCATATTTTGCACTGATTTTTTACACAGGCGCAGGAAGAACGCGCAGTTAAACGAGATCCTTCTGAAAAAATTAAATAAATATAAACGGAAACCAGCATCCACCATACCTGCCTGCTGATGTCACCTTGCCTCCAGAAGATTGGTGTTTGTAAGAGTCACTCCTTGACTGGCCAGAACTTGTCTAACGTAGTAGCCAGTTTAGATGTGATCATCTGGGACATGAAGCCTTGAGGAGTTACACTATTGAGATGTGCCTGCCAGTCTGTTTGAGGCTAAGTCAACCTTACCTTCGTACCCTCAACTGGGTCAGTAGTTTAAACTACCTTTCACCTTTTGAGCAAAAAATGGGATCTGCTGTGGATCTATTACTGATGCAGTACCTTTTCTTGAGCCAGGTAAGCGAAGTCGATGGTCATTAATTTTGTACGAAATGTATCTGTGTGTATCTCTGTGTCGAAAACTCAAATCTCAGAGTGTTGATTGTAGAAGGAAAAGTTTAAAGTAACAACTTGAATTCACATGTCACTCAACCAGCACTGGGAGTCATCCAGGAAAGATACATAATAGTCAAATTTTCATCTAACAGGTTTATTACATTTTACCTGGCTCACAGATGACAGGTAGTCTCGTTATGACATTTTTTTTTATTTTGTTTAGGGCCTATCTTACCACATCATATTGATGGAAATTAGGGCGAATGCTGATACTGATCAAGAGGATAATTAGGTAGAACTTCTCTAGATACGACGCATGATACGAAAATGAATCCATGAATCATCAGCTGTTAAGTCAGGAGTTTGGTGAGGTTGTTAGTTAAAAATCTAAACAAAACAAAGTTCCAATCACTTAAATGTCTTGACGCATCAGTCAAGAATCTGGTAAAGCGTTGATAGCGCAGTGAAGAAGGCGAAAAGGGAGAAGGAAAAAGTAGTGATTAATACAGTCACTAGAAGCGAGGGAGGGAAGGCAAAGGATGGAATACAAAGGGAAAGAAAGAATGTGAGGAAAGAAAATAGATGGTGGGGAGGGGAGGGAAGGGAGGGAGGGAAGGTAAAGAAAGGGAAGGGAGGGGAAGGAGGAGATGTGAGGGAGGATGTGCAGGGGAGGGGAAGGGAAGGAGGAGAGGTGAGGAAGGATGTGTAGGGGAGGGGAGATGTACAGGGGAGGGGAGATGTGTAGGGGAGGAGAAGGGAAGGAGGAGAGGTGAGGAAGGATGTGTAGGGGAGAGGAGGGAAAGATGGAGGGGTAAGAGTGGATGTCTGGGGGAGGGGAAGGGAGAGAGGATGTTTAGGGGAGGGGAAGATTGGGAGAGGAACAAAGGTAGGAGGCACAAAGGGGTTAAAAATGCTCTGGCCACTGGGGAAACGTTCAGACTGACTCTGGCATTAACATAAGCTGTGCTCACTTCAGTTTATCACAGGAGCAAACACTACAGAACAGCCTTAGGAAATGAAAGTAATATTTGAGGGATGATACTGTAAGGATATACTCCGGAAATGGAATGAGTTGGTACTCACTTTATTGTGGTATAGTCAGCCAAAAAAGTCGTGTCTTCTTTCCGAACCAGGTAAATATTCGAACAGATAAATCGAAGCAGCAGAGATTGCTTCACAAATCTGGCAACTGTGTCAGAGCAGATGGTGGTGGGGGTGAGTGGTTTGGGGTGCCATGTATTATTGTCGGGTGGAAATGTTGGAATAACATACTGGGTAATAGGGTTATAGTCAACTATCATCACTGTTATGTCACTAAATGTCTACAGATGCATCATTCATCATGAATTTCATGTAATCAATATATACTGCAGTTTCATATACATGGGTTGTCATGTCTAATTCATCTTTGATATTTGGAATACTTCAGAGGACGGAATAACGGTGGAATACGTTTCATAATAAGTGTTTGGAATTTAATGAAACGTCACGAATATGATATAAAACAGCTTTTATTAGTGATAACTATAATCTCCCCTCTATTTCCCGTCGTCCAGTATAGATAACTGAATGACTGTGAAGATATCACTATATGCTGGTGGGTGTATATCTTGGTTTCATCACCTTGCGTAACACGTGTGGCTGGGTTTCCCCATTGATGTATATAAGACTAGATGCCGCACCGCCCATTCTGCAGTACAGCAGCGGTGCGTCTGTGTGGCCGCCATCTTGGAGCGGTCAAGCATGTAATAGTGGGGCTTGTTTTAGAATGAATTCAGACTATTAGAATGAACGTTGTTGTGGTGGTGGTGGTGATGGTGGTTATTGCCGTGGTGGTGGTGATAGTCGTTATTGTTGTGGTGGGGGTGATGGTGGTTTTTGTTGTGGTGGTGGTGATGGTGGTTTTTGTTGTGGTGGTGGTGATGGTGGTTTTTGTTGTGGTGGTGGTGATGGTGGTTTTTGTTGTGGTGGGGGTGATGGTGGTTTTTGTTGTGGTGGGGTGATGGTGGTTTATGTTGTGGTGAGGGTGAGGGTGGTTAGTGTTGTGGTGGGGGTGATGGTGGTTAGTGTTGTGGTGGGGGTGATGGTGGTTAGTGTTGTGGTGGTGGTGATGGTGGTTTTTGTTGTGGTGGTGGTGATGGTGGTTTTTGTTGTGGTGGGGTGACGGTGGTTTATGTTGTGGTGAGGGTGAGGGTGGTTTTTGTTGTGGTGGGGGTGATGGTGGTTAGTGTTGTGGTGGGAGTGATGGTGGTTTTTGTTGTGGTGGGGGTGGGGGTGGTTATTGTTGTTGTGGTGGTGATGGTTTTTGTTGTGGTGGTGGTGATGGTGGTTATTGTATAGGTAGTGCTGGTTGTTGCTGTTATGGTGGAGGTGGTGATGATGGTTTTTGTTGTTGTTGTTGCTGTGGTGGTGATGATGATCATGGTGATTTTTGTTGTTGTGGTAGTGACGGTGGTTTTTGTTGCTGTTGTGGTGGTGGTGGTAATTGTTGTTAGTGATGATTGCTGTGTTGGTGGTTGTTGTTGTGGTGGTGGTTTTTATGATAGTGGTGGTGGTTATTGTGGTGGTGGTTGTTGTGGTGGTGGTTTTTGTGGTGGTGGTTGTTGTAGTGATGGTGGTTGTTGTAACTGTGGTGGTTGCTTTTATGGTGGTTGTTGTGGTGGTTATTGCGATGGTAGTGGTTGATGTGGTGGTGGTTGTGGTGATGGTGGTTGTTGTGGTGGTGGTTGTTGTTGTAGTGATTGTTGTGGTTATTGTTGCTGTTATGGTGGTTGTGGTTGTGGATGAGGTGGTGGTGATTGTGGTGGTGGTGGTTGTTGTGGTGGTTGTTGTTGTTGTGGTGGTAGTTATTGTTGTTGTTGTTGCTGTGGTGGTGGTGATGTTGTTGTGGTGGTGGTGGTTGTTTTGGTGGTGGTGGTGGTGGTGGTCGTTGTTGTGTTGGTGACCGTTTTGGTGGTGGTTGTTATGGTGGTGGTGGCGGTTATTGCTGTTGTTGTTGTGGTGGTGGTGGTTGCCGTTGTGGTGGTGTTGTGGTTGTTATTGTTGTCGTTGTTATGGTTCTTGTTGTTGTTATGGTGGTGGTGGTGGTTGTTGTTGTTGTTGTGGTTGTTGTTATGGTGATGGTAGTGGTTGTTATGGTGGCGGTGGTGGTTACTTTTGTTATGGTGGTGGTGGAGGTTGTTGTTATGGTGGTGGTGGTAGTTGTTGTTGTTGTTGTTATGGTGGTGGTGGTTGTTGTTATGGTGGTGGTGGTGGTGGTTGTTGTTATGGTGGTGGTGTTGGTTGTTGTTATTATGGTGGTGGTGGTGGTGGTTGTTGTTGTTATGGTGGTGGTTGTTGTTGTTGTTATGGTGGTGGTGGTTGTTGTTGTTATGGTTATTGCTGATGTTGTTGTTATGGTGGTGGTCGTGGTTGTTGTTATGGTGGTGGTGGTTGTTGTTGTTGTTGTGGTGGTGGTTATTGTTGTTGTTATGGTGGTGGTGGTGGTGGTTGTTGTTATGGTGGTGGTGGTGGTGGTTGTTGTTGTTATGGTGGTGGTGGTGGTTGTTGTTATGGTGGTGGTGGTGGTTGTTGTTATGGTTGTTGTTGTTGTTATGGTGGTGGTGGTTGTTGTTGTTGTTGTTATGGTGGTGGTTGTTGTTGTTGTTATGGTGGTGGTGGTGGTGGTTATTGTTGTTGTTATGGTGGTGGTGGTGGTGGTGGTTGTTATGGTGGTGGTGGTGGTTGTTATGGTGGTGGTGGTGGTGGTGGTTGTTGTTGTTATGGTGGTGGTGGTGGTTGTTGTTATGGTTGTTGTTGTTGTTATGGTGGTGGTGGTGGTGGTTGTTATGATGGTGGTTGTTGTTGTTGTTGTTATGGTGGTGATGGTGGTGGTTGATGTTATGATGGTTGTTGTTGTTGTTGTTGTTGTTATGGTGGTGATGGTGGTTGTTGTTGTTATGATGGTGGTTGTTGTTGTTGTTGTTATGGTGGTGGTTGATGTTGTTGTTATGGTGGTGGTTGTTGTTATTGTTGTTATGGTGGTGGTTGTTGTTGTTATGGTGGTGGTTGATGTTGTTGTTATGGTGGTGGTGGTGGTGGTTGTTGTTATGGTGGTGGTTGTTGTTGTTATGGTGGTTGTTGTTGTTGTTATGGTGGTTGTTGTTATTGTTGTTATGGTGGTTGTTGTTGTTGTTATGGTGGTTGTTGTTATTGTTGTTATGGTGGTGGTGGTGGTTGTTGTTGTTATGGTGGTTGTTGTTGTTGTTATGGTGGTGGTTGTTGTTGTTATGGTGGTGGTGGTGGTGGTTATTTTGGTGGTGGTGGTGGTTGTTGTTGTTATGGTTGTTGTTGTTGTTGTTATGGTGGTGGTGGTTATGGTGGTGGTTGTTGTTGTTGTTATGGTGGTGGTGGTGGTGGTGGCTGTTATGGTGGTGGTGGTGGTTGTTGTTGTTATGGTGGTGGTGGTGGTTGTTGTTGTTATGGTGGTGGTGGTGTTGTTGTTATGGTGGTGGTGGTGGTTGTTATGGTGGTGGTTGTTGTTATGGTGGTGGTGGTGGTTGTTGTTATGGTGGTGGTGGTGGTTGTTATGGTGGTTGTTGTTGTTGTTCTTGTTATGGTGGTGGTGGTGGTTGTTATGGTGGTGGTTGTTGTTATGGTGGTGGTGGTGGTTGTTATAGTTGTTGTTGTTGTTGTTGTTATGGTGGTGGTGGTGGTTGTTATGGTGGTTGTTGTTGTTATGGTGGTGGTGGTGGTTGTTATGGTTGTTGTTGTTGTTGTTGTTATGGTGGTGGTGGTTGTTATGGTGGTGGTTGTTGTTGTTGTTATGGTGGTGGTGGTGGTGGTGGCTGTTATGGTGGTGGTGGTTGTTGTTATGGTGGTGGTGGTGGTTGTTATGGTGGTGGTGGTTGTTGTTGTTGTTATGGTGGTGGTGGTGGTGGTTGTTATGGTGGTGGTGGTTGTTGTTATGGTGGTGGTGGTTGTTATGGTGGTGGTGGTTGTTATGGTGGTGGTGGTTGTTATGGTGGTGGTGGTTGTTGTTGTTATGGTGGTGGTGGTTGTTATGGTGGTGGTGGTGGTGGTTGTTATGGTGGTGGTGGTTGTTCTTGTTGTTATGGTGGTGGTTGTTTCTGTTTGTATGGTGGTGGTGGTTGTTGTTATAGTGGTGGTGGTGGTGGTGGTTGTTATGGTGGTGGTGGTGGTTGTTGTTATGGTGGTGGTGGTTGTTGTTATGGTGGTGGTGGTTGTTGTTATGGTGGTTGTTGTTGTTGTTGTTGTTGTTGTTGTTATGGTGGTGGATGTTGTTGTTATGGTGGTGGATGTTGTTGTTATGGTGGTGGTGGTCGTTGTTGTTGTTATGGTGGTGGTTGTTGTTGTTATGGTGGTGGTTGTTGTTGTTGTTGTTGTTATGGTGGTGGTGATTGTTGTTGTTGTTATGGTGGTGGTGGTTGTTGTTATGGTGGTGGTGGTGTTGGTTGTTGTTGTTATGGTGGTGGTGGTGGTGGTGGTGGTGTTTGTTATGGTGGTGATGGTGGTGTTTGTTATGGTGGTGATGGTGGTGGTTGTTGTTGTTATGGTGGTGGTGGTGGTTGTTATGGTGGTGGTAGTTGTAGTTGTTATGGTGGTGGTGGTGGTGGTTGTTGTTATGGTGGTGGTGGTGGTGGTTGTTGTTATGGTGGTGGTGGTGGTGGTTGTTGATATGGTGGTGGTGGTTGTTATGGTGGTGGTGGTGGTGGTTGTTGTTATGGTGGTGGTGGTTGTTGTTATGGTGGTGGTGGCTGTTGTTGTGGTGATAATGGTTGTGGTTCCTGGTTCATCTGAAACGTGAACTCGGTGGACTGCAGGTTTAAATTTCCATTCTACAACCCACCATCCGCCTTTGGAGGGATAGGGAAGCAGCTGAGGGACGTTTGCATAACCAGAGAGTTGAGCCGTTCAACGGCGCTCATGCTATCGGTGTCACTCTTAATATATTCCGACGCTTTCTACACCCAAAAGCAGCAGTGGTGCAGCATTTCTACGAAAATGGTGGTCAACTTTGCCCACTGTCAGGAACACGACATCGTCTGCCTCGACCGTTCCAAGATGGCGGCCGGACGCATCTCAAGTAGTGTCATTCGGCATCTAGACTAATTTATATCTATGGGTTTCCCTCACCCCTTTACCAAAACACTAACCACTTGTGGAATGTTTTTCTCGTTATTACTATGAAGGCACATGCGTCTGCCACACCACACATGGTATATACACAATATATCCTGCCATGTTCGGAAGGTAAACATACTGTAAAAACACAGCTTTCTGTCCTTTATTCCGATGTCATGTGGCTTGTTGATACCCAACGGAGGGGGTGTGGCAGGAAAGTGGGGAGGGGGCGGGGTTGCACCTCGTCGTTTCATTTAACGTTTGATTGGCTACACGATCTAGGCATTATTTCTGGCTGACGATACATTTCATTATTTATAGGTATTAAATCACGTGTAATATCACATTAGCACCTTTACTATGTGGTGTAATGCTACACTGGCAACAACAACTACAAACACACATCCTTCATTACCCCACCTCCACCCACAAACCACTCACCCCCACCGCCGTCTGGTCCGACACAGTTGCCAGACTTGTGAAGCTATCCCTTCTGCTTCGACATATCTGTTCGAATATTTGCGGGGTTCGGAAAGAAAACACGACTTTTTTGGCTAACAATACATCACATCTGAGACTTCACTGCTGGAGAAGGAACAACTCAAGGTAACCAGTTATAAATATTTTTCTTAATTTGTTTTTTCAGTGCTGTTTACTTATCCCCTAATTCTACTGACTATCAAAAATTCTTCGACTATCTTACTTCTACGATGGAACACATTCTATCCATTTCTCCATTCTCTGAAATCTCCATTCTAGGAGATTTCAATGTTCACCACCACCTATGGCTCTCCTCTCCTTTCACTGATCCACCTGGTGAACAAGCCTACGTCTTTTCTATTCTTAATGACCTAGAGCAGCTTGTACAGCACCCTACCCGTATCCCTGACCGCCTTGGAGAGAGCTCCAACATACTTGACCTCTTCCTCACAACTAATCCTTCTGCTTACTCTGTTAATCTTTTCTATCTGTTGGGCTCCTCCGATCACAACTTTATTACCTTAACCTGTCCTATCACTCCGGTACGGCCTGTGGACCCTCCAGGGAAACGTCGTCTGTGGCATTTTGGAGCCGCGGACTGGGAGGCCCTCAGGTAGTACTTCTTTGATTTTCCCTGGAATGATTACTGCTTCCATGGCCGTGAGCCATCTGAGTGTGCCTTGCGTATTATGGAGGTTATTCTCTCGAGCATGGAAGCATACATTCCTTTCTCATATCCTTTGACTAACGCAAGAAAGCCTTGGTTTAATCACGCTTGTTCTAATGCTGTCCGCAACAAGGAGAGGGCCTACAAAAGGTACCAGAGCCAACCCACCCCTAAATCACATCATCTTTACGTTTCTGCCCGGAATCGTGCTACGAGTAATTCTGTTCTTCGCTCTACTAAAAATAATTTCATCCATACTAAATGCTCTCAACTCTCCAACTCGAATTCTTCCCGCTCCTTCTGCCACCTTGCCAAAAATCTTTCTAACAAGTTTACCTCATCATCCTTCCCTCCTCTTTTCTACTCTGATGATTCTGTAGCTATTTCTTCTACTGATAAAGCAGATCTTTTTGCACAGACTTTCTCCTCCAGTTCCACCTTAGACGATTCCTGTGCTGTTCCTCCATCACTTCCCCCCTCTGACTTCCTCATGGCTGACATTGAAATTTCTTCAGCTGATGTATTTTCTGCCATCACTGGCCTCAGTACTAACAAGGCATATGGGCCTGATGGGGTCCCTCCTGTTGTCCTCAAGAACTGTGCTTCTGTGCTTACACCCTGCCTAGGCAAACTCTTTCACCTTTGTCTGTACCTTTCCTTCTTGCTGGAAGTTTGCTCTCATTCAGCCTGTCCCAAAGAAGAGTGACCACTCCCAACCCTCCAACTATCGTCCAATTGCTTTAACGTCATGTATCTCAAATGTTTTCGAGTCAATTCTCAATAGAAAAATTTTAAGGCATCTTTCCTATCACAACCTTCTTTCCGATCGTCATTACGGGTTCCGTCAGGGACGCTCCAATGGCGATCTTCTCACCTCCCTTTCAGACTCCTGGTCATCCTCCTTTCGGGACTTTGGCGAAAGCTTTGCCATTGCACTTGACATCTCAAAGGCTTTCGATCGAGTCTGGCATAAATCTTTAATTTCCAAACTGCCCTCCTACGGTTTCTATCCTTCTATCTGTGCCTTCATCGCTAGCTTCATTTCTGGTCGTTCTATAGCCGCTGTTGTAGACGGCCATCGTTCTTCCCCTAGATCTATCAACATTGGCGTTCCTCAGTGCTCTGTCCTATCACCAACTCTCTTCCTTTTATTTATCAATGATCTTCTAAGCTGTACATCTAACCCTATCCACTCATACGCTGATGGCTCCACCCTTCACCTTTGCATTCGGTTCCCACAGCGCCCATCTCAACAGTTACTTCAACAAACAAGGGATGAGGCTATTGCACACCTAATGTCTGACTTGGCTCGTATCTCTGACTGGGGTAAAAATAATATGGTTGTTTTTAATGCATCTAAGACTCAGTTCTTACACCTATCAACCCGACAAAATCTTCCACAGGTATACCCACTTATGTTTAATAATATTCAGCTTAATCCTGCATCATCCTTGAACATGCTTGGGGTTTCATTTACTCGGGACTTATCTTGGAAAGATCATATTACATCTCTTGTAAAATCTGCTTCCAGGAGATTGGGTGTGTAAGCCGACTCCGCTCTTTCTTTACCCTCGCACAATTGTTGACTCTATACAGGGGTTTTATCCGCCCCTGTGTGGAGTACAACTCTCATGTGTGGGGAGGCTCCCCACATACAGCTCTTCTCAATAGGGTGGAGTCAAAGGCTTTTCGTCTAATTAACTCTCCCCCTCTTACTGACTCCCTTCAACCTCTGTCTCTTCACCCCACTGTTGCATCTTTATCTCTTTTCTATCGCTACTTTAATGGTCACTGCTCCTCTGAACTGTCTGCTTGCATTCCTCCACCTCTAGACGGGCGCGTAGCACCCGCCTGGCAGCAAACTCACATCCCTTTTCTGTCCAACTCTCTAATGTAAGAGTTAACCGTTACTCCCAGTCTTTCATTTATGCAACAGGTCAACTCTGGAACTGTCTCCCTCTGTCTGTATTTCCTGCTGCCTATGATCTCCAGTCTTTCAAACGCAGTGTGTCCAGGCATCTCAAAATGATCGGATCTTGAATTTGGCTTGCTATTGTATTTTGTTTTTGTCTTGGAGGGAACTTTTACTTCGGGCTCATGGCCTTTGGTTCCTTCTTCCTCGCATAAAAAAATAAAAAATCAATTTTACTGGCCTGCTTTGTTAGTTTTTTCGGAGTAGTTATTACTGACATGGTACGTCAACACAGTATTATCGAAGTACAAGTAAATACATTCCCAGTGTTATTGACGCTGCTAACACATTCACAGGAATACTGACCTGATATATCAACATATTTTGCATTGATGACTTATTTCAACCTATTTACCGAATGGCTGACCTGCTATAAATCAACACTTCCACGTTGTTGATGCACTTTTTTGTAAATTCATTCACCGTATTAGTATTCAAATTATTACTCTTTAAATATCAGATACCTCAAATCTCATTTGAGTGACCAGGAGCAGTTCGCCTCAGTGTCACTCAGTTCGCCTCGATCAAGGTGTTTTCCTTCCAGCCCACACTACTTAAAAAAAAAAAAAAATCTCCATCACACCCCTCTCTTCGGTCTTCCCCTTCTCCACTCCCCTTCCTCCCACTCAAATATTTTTCTAGTCTCTCTCTCTCTCTCTCTCTCTCTCTCTCTCTCTCTCTCTCTTTCTCTCAGTTAATCCCTTTGTTTCTGCAGCAGAACCTAATATGTCACCATACTCATTCATGTCCTGTCTTTACAGTCCTATTGTATTATACTGAACAATATTTCACGTCCCACAGGTACAACACACAGAACATAAACGAAGCGAGATGTTGCCACGTTATTGTAACACGTGGGACTAAGTCTGGTTGTACTGTGTTGATGTGACTAAGATCGAGGAAGTGGACCAGTTCCCAGAGGTAGAGGAGAAAGTGAAGCTAGGTGTACGGGCTTATGCACTCCATTTTCCTAAGAGAGCAATTTTCATGCAGGGTAACTGTCCAGTTCACACCGGCAGAATCGAGGAAGATGGTTTGAGGAACAGCCAGACCTACAACTACTCGACTGGCCTGTACTGGATGAAAATAATGGCGTATAATATTTTTGCCCTTTACTCCATATTATCCCATAGTTTCATATATCCTTGCCGTGATGTTAAGTATTCTATACATTGTTTCAGCAATTATTTTTTTCTGATGAACGATGACACTTGAGACTAAATTGTTACCATTGTGTTCCAATATATTTTGTGATATTTATCCACATTCCTGAAAGAAAAGAAATAGTTTATCATAAGGGTCCCTCGAGGGGAGGCAAATGCCCTTCCATGAGTGAACAAAGGATCTCTCTTTGTCTCAGTCTCTCTGAGGGATGCCTCACTGTCCTCCAGCCATGAGCCGTTTCTTCCTCTGGTTCCATTATAGATTAGTACGTTTTGGTGGCAGCTTAATAGGATGATTTGGGCCTATGTCATACTGTTTTAGTTAATTTTCCTTTGTTTCAAGGCTTACATACTTCCACCGAACCTTAAAGTGTTGAACCAGTAATCAAATTGTATATTCCTGCTGAACTGCAAACTACCCTCGAGACGTTTCGTTCCTGTATGCTTCATCTTTGCCATTATTTATAACTTGGCAGACGAAATGGATAATACTCAGTTCAGGGGAGCTTAGGATGATCTTCAAGACATCAGGGCTGATACACAACATCTATCTATCTATCTATTGCCAGACGCCTCAATCCCGTTTGGGGTGGCCACAAACAAATCGCCTCCAAGTCGCCCTGTCCCCCGCCATTTCACTCCCCTGCTCCCAACTCACACCCCCCTCTCTCATATACCTCTCCACCCCATCTCTCCATCTCATCCTCGGCCTCCCCCTCCCTCTTTCCCCCACCACCTCACTCACATACACTCTCTTCGTCAGTCTTTGACCCTCCATCCTCTCCACATGGCCAAACCACCTCAGTGTGTTCCTCATAACGCTTCCTATCACATCCACATCAACACCACAACGCTCCTTTATATCCTCATTCGTCAGCCTGTCTCTCCATGTGACTCCACAGGCTCCTCTTAAATAACTCATTTCCACTGCTCTCACTCTTGACTTGTGTCCTTCCAACAACGTCCAAGCTTCACTTCCGTACGTTAGAGTTGGTATCACAATACTGTCATGTAGTAACTTTTTCACTTCCATGCTCGCTTCCCTGTTTCTTATCACTGCTTTCAAAGAACCAGCAACCTTTCTTCCCTGCTGTACCCTTTCAAGCACTTCACCCTCCAAACCTCCATCCTTACTCATCACACTACCCAAGTACTTAAACGTACTCACATTTTCCAATTCCTCACCATCCAACCTAGCTGTACATTCACTGACTTCACCTCTCTCAAAGACCATCACTTTACTCTTCCCTACATTCACCTTTAGATTCTGTTTCTTACACACTCTCTCAAACTCATCCACCAAGCCTTGCAGCTCCCCTTCGTCTTCACTCAACAACACGGTATCATCTGCAAACAACAGTACAGGGAGTTTCCAAACACTATCCTCTCTCACCAGGGCCACTCCAACATCCACTACCCTACCTTGTACCTCTTTTATTACCTCATCCATGTACAGATTGAACAACCATGGAGACATGACACATCCCTGTTTCAACCCAACTTTCAAAGAGAAAAATTCACTGAGTTCACCATCCACACGCACTGCAGCCTTTGCACCATCGTACATACTCTTCACAGCATTCAACAACTTCCCATCTATTCCATATATTCTTAACACTTCCCACAATCCTAGTCTATCCACCCTGTCATATGCTTTCTCCAAATCCATGAAAGCCGCATACAACTTCTTTCCCTTCTCTAGAAACTTTTCCACTAAAGATCTGAGAATGAATATCTGATCTACACAACCTCTTCCCTTCCTAAAGCCTCCCTGTTCTTCTCCAACTAATTTCTCTGTTCTTTCTCTAACTCTGTCAATAAGTATCCTACCATATACTTTTCCTATTATACTAAGAAGACAAATGCCCCTATGATTACCACACACTTCTTTTTCCCCTTTTCCTTTGTACAAGGGAATAATTATACCTGACTTCCAATCCTCCGGGACTCTACCTTCCTCCCAGGCCAATCTGCACATCTTCCACATCCATTCTACTACTATCTCTCCCCCATGCTTCAGCATTTCACCACACACTCCATCAATTCCTGGGGCTTTCCCTGATTTAACTTTCTTCATTGCTTCCACAACATCTATCCTACTGATTTCTTCCTGTCTTCTCACCTCCCTCCTTCTTCCAGCCATTCCCCAGCCATTTATATTCGCATTACTTCCATCCTCCACGTTCAACAATTCCTTAAAGTGTTCTCTCCATCTGCTCACTTTTTCTCCCTTCTCCACTAGTAATCTACCATTTTTATCTTTCACTCCCCTGCTAACTCCACTTCCACCCTGTCTTACTCTTTTCACCTCTTTCCAGAACATTTTCTTACAGTCCCTCCACTTTACACTCAAATTCCTTCCAAATTCCTCATCCACTCTCTTCTTACTCTCTCTTACTACTCTTTTCACCTCTCTCTTTCTTTCTACATATAACTCTCTCTTCCGCCTCTCAACTTCTTCCACGCCCCTATTTCTCATCCATTCATTGTATGCTTTCTTCTTTTGTGCCACAGCCCGTTTCACCTCTTCAGTCCACCACGCTGTTCCTTGCACCCCCCTCCGTCTTCTCTTCCTTCCACACACCACATCAGATGCTGCACATATTTCTTCTGTAAATATTCTACACACACCTTCCACGTCCCCCATCTGCTCCAACTCATATTTGCCCAATCGTTCCTCCACTTCTCTCTTATACTCTGCCTTTTTCTCATCCTCTTGTAACCTTTCCACTCTCCTTGCAACTACTCCTTCCTCTCGTCTTTCCCTTCTTCTATTTCTCCATTCTAATACACAACATGCTTTCAGTATAATTATGGTGGCAATTGTAAGTGAGCAGCATTCCTAATTAAGACACTGGAGGATGAATTGGCAGAAATTAAAACGTGCAACAACGAAACCACTCACCCTCATCCACCGATCCTAGTAAAATACCTGATCTTATTCCGTTTCTCCCATCAGTTCCCACACCCAGGTACTGTACTTCCTTGTCCAATCTACCACTGTTACCCCTAGGGATATTGCTATGATAGACCTGACTGATTAGGTGGAGCAGAAGCTGAAAGTACCCTGGCACAGTTGTATGGACAGGTTGATTCATGTGTGACATCCGATCATGAAAGGTTACAAGTTGCTCAAACACGAATTGGCAAGTCATTATGTACCCTGATTTATGATCTCGGTAATCAGGGACCAATCTCCACATAGTGTGATTTCAAGGCAGTACTGACTGCTAACTTTTGAAGCACTCCTAATATTATAGCTCTCCCAGAAGCTAGGGTGGCTGTGAGTTGCCAAGTTTATTTATTTTAGTGCAGTGGTAGCGTGTTGACGATGAGCTGTAATTCCAAATGGTCCGATTTTGTTCCCCCATCTCGCTCGGGCATCATGGCACCCTGATGACCCTGCAGCCTTCCCTGAATCTCCCTACCCTTCTGATGAGTCAGTGGAATCATCTGAGGTGTCTGAAGGTGAGGAGGAAGCTTGGGAAAGCGAAAGTCAACCAGGAAATAATTGCCACGCGAGCCACGTGGACCCTACACACAGTCCTCCATCGCCGCAACACCCTACATTGCTCCTGTCGAGAGTATATTTTCGATTATCATCGGCTCTTAACCTACTAAACATAGGTGTGTGGGGCTTTGTAAATAGTGCATATAATAATGTGTGTGTGCGTGTGTGTGTGTATAATGTGTGTGTAAATAGTGTGTAAAAACAGAAAAAGTGTCTCAGTAAAATTGCGTGAACTAACTATAAGAGAAATTGAAACAGGGCTATTGAAAAATATTGCCAGAAAATGGAAATGTAAGGAAGGGTTTTGTATATTTGCATTAGTTAAGAAACTGGAGATGAAAGCTGTATGATCAGTGAAACTAATTCAAGGAAAAATAGTTATAAGTGAAGTTATGATAAGTGATTATTTGTAAGTGTTTTAGACTGATAAACGTTTTATGTTTCAAGCGCAGCTACACTGAAGTTTATATCCCTTTTTGCCTCTCCCTCACACACCACTGAGCACAGTGCACCTGAGGATGTGACAGTGGTGGGGGAACGATCGGCTAGCCAGCACGCCTGTGCCAGAGACGTGAGCGTACTTTGGGACACGGCTACTGTGTGGCATGAAGAGTTACCCCCTTTCATCACTTCCTCATCCCTCAACACGAGCTCCTAGTCTTCAGGTGTTATTAGCAGTGGAAACATGATGAGTTTTTGAGTCTATTGGTTGTTGACTGAATGTTCTAGATCTATTTTTAGCCAAGATATGAAGCCATGAAAATAGGCAATTTAGGTAATAGCTGGCAGAGTCAAAATATAGTCCAGGTCGCATAGTTAAACTGTAAACTGGCAGCTCTAAAAAACAAATTCTCAAAAGAGTCCATCCTTGATGCAAAACAAAAAAAATAATAACTAAAGGGAAATTATCTCAGGGATTTCCTGGGATTGTTCGGAGTCAATTTGGTGATTTCTTTGACACTATCTCCTCAATTAGTTTTTTAATAGACTGAGGATGAGAGTAGACTTGTAGAAATATCTGACGGAAGCATCAAACGAATGAGTGCGAGAACCGAAACTGCCCTGTGACCCCATTGAAGTCAGCTGATACAAAGCCTTCAAGCACAGATTTGTCTATCTATAGCCAGACACCATAGTCCCGTAAGGGGTGGCCGTTTGACTTTCAGTTACTTGTTTTATGGGGATGGACACTAACCCTTCGCCAACCCACTTGTTTTTACGTAAGGAACACGTTAGGTTTGGTTGCATGGTTATCGCCGAGCACTGTAAATAGTTTCCTGGCTTACAAGAAACCATTAGCCTTGTCACTCAATGTTAAGCCACCTGGAAGGGAAAGAAGAGAAACAAAAAGCGACAGGAAAGATAGGAGAAATAAAGAGGGAGGAGGGCGGACTGAAAAAGAATAATAAACGTTAAGGAAAAAGTAAGCAGCACTACATCAAATGAGTGGATGATGGTCGCCACCACCTACTACACAGATAAGTTTGATGAATTAGAACAAGCACTTGACAACCTGACTCAACAGATAGAAACTCTTAAACTTTCTCTAAAGAAAGCTAATTGTGGTTACTGTAAGAAGACTAATCATGTGCCAGCAACTTGTCCTCTTGCGCCAGCTAAGAATGTTTTGATTGCTGATGAGCAGACTGTAGGAGAGGAAATGCTGATCGTCCGGGGCGGCAGTCCAGACAGTCGCAATGACTAGGTAAGGTAAGGCCAATTCGATGTCCCACCATTTCGTTGCTTGTGAACCACTGACTGAGTTCTGTACTGGTAGATCCGGGAAGTGAATTAACCTTGCCTCAAATAAATTTGTAAGTCAACTTGGATTAAAAACGTCGAAGAACAAATACCTTCTTCCAGTGACAAGGATTACAAAGTCTCAACTTCTTGTACCAGGGTCAGTGTACTTGGATATTTTGAATGGTGGTACAAAGACGGTCTGACACCAGACTTTAGTAGTCCCTGATCACTTTCTTGAGACTGGTCTCTTGTTAGAAGATATGTTGGACAAACCCCCATTGGAAATGAATAATTAACAGAAAATTTAAAATGGGATGAGTTCATGTACCCATTTAGGCACCTTTCTTGTTCACCTCACAAAATGAAGTGCACATAAGGTGAGATTGTCCTGCCCAGTTAAGCAGACATTTGAATACCTTTGCCTATGGGAAGAACTTGTCATTAGATGTTTGTAAGCATGTGCATTGCCGGTCCAAGTCAGGGAAGAACCCAAGACAATCTTGGAAACTTCTTCCCAAACATTTTTGAGTTCAGCTGAAACATTTTTTCTGTACTATAATCACCAGTAAAGGGGAAATCCACTTGCCATCTATCAGTCAGAACCAGGCCGGCTTCGTACTTACACTTCGGACCATTATAGCAACTTATCTGATCCTTAAGGACAATGGCATTGACAGAATTGGACAGTCTTGTCTGGTAGGTAAAGTTACAAATGATTTGTCCCTCATAGTGATAATGTCAATGCCACAACCAGGAGCGAGGAGAAATTTGAGAAGGTGCTGAAGACAAAGAAAGGGTACCACCTGACATTTGAATGCCAATTGCAACTTAAGACACTTTAACCAACACCATCAGCTATTTATGGCTGACAAAGCAGAATTAGGAAATATCAATGGGCCTACAGTCAAGGTAGAAGTTAGGCACAACTCTCCAATCAGAGAACCAGTTGACTGCTACCCAGAGAAAGCTAAGGAAATAAATAGTGTAATTCTTGATGAAACAGAGGATAGGGACATAATAGAGCCCTCGACTGTAGCTTGGTTAAGCCCAATTGTACTCGTCAGTAAACCAGATGGATCGAAAAGGATGTGCTTGGATTACAGACAAGTGATCACAAAACTGGAGGTGGACCTGTACCCACTTCTCAAACAGGAAAAGATAGTAGAGAGTATATCTAGCCAGAAATATTGTGTCATTAGACCTTTAGGACGCCTCTTACCAGGTTTTCCTCGATGAAGCCAGTTGGAACTCAACCACTTTTACGGATGGCACTACTCTGTACAGACTTTAGCTCTTGTCTTTTGAGTTGCAGTACTGCTGTATTTTCTAGTCGTGAGAAACTTGCTAACCCCATTGTTGAGAGAAGGCTGGGTGAAAAGTAACTGATGTCATTTTGTGCTTCTGCTTTTGAAGAAGTAGTACAACCTCTTCATTAGCGCTTTCACTATTAACACCAAACAGGAATACAGCCTAGTGTAACAAAATGTCATCTTGGTCAAGGACACATTAAATTTCTGGGTCACATACTGGCTGAGAAAAGGTGCATTTCATATCCGGAATAGGTTGAGGCAGTTCACCATATGAAAACCCCAGAGAATGTAAAGGAGGTGAGGAGATTCTAAGATACGTGTAGATTTTACAGGAAGCATAATCAAAACTTTGCAAGGATGGTACATTCCAAGATGCAGATGTTGCACAAGGATAAGATGTTTCCATGGACTCCAGAATGTCTGAGAGCTTTTAAACACCTGAAACAAGATTTGATCCAGCCTCCTGTACTTGTGAAGGTTGATTTGAGTAAACCTTTTGTTTTGTATACCATTGTGAGTGCCACAGATCTTAGTGCAGTCTTAATGCAGCAGCAAGATGATGGCTGCCTTAGAACCATAGCATACTTCTCCAAGAAACTCAAGCTAGCTGAAACTAGGAACAGCACCACAGACAAACAGGTACTGGCCATTGTGTTAACTAGGATATTCCTTAATTATCTGTGGGGAACTTACATTAAAGTTATGACAGATCACCAGCCTTTGGTCTCAGTCTTCTGGAGAAAAACTAAATCTCCCAGAATGAACAGATGGACAACTGATATGGAGAGACTATGCCTCAGATACAAATAATAAAAAAGGCCACCTAAATGTAGTTGCTGATCAGCTGAGTAGACTAGTTCGGCCAATTGTTCACAGTCAACCCGAGACATGGCAGTAGTTCCCAGGAAGTGTTACCCAAAAGCCACTTTAAATCAATTTACATTACACGAGGATTATGCTTTACCTCTCTCTGCCAAAGAAAGACAGTCGTCTCTACTTTGTTTTAGTCATGCAAAACTGTTTGATTAAAGCAGCCTCGAAGTTTGCACATGATGAACAGTCTGGGCATTTGGGAGTTAAGAAAATTATTAACAGATTGGAGACTTACTTCTGTTATGACAGACACCATGCTATATGTGAGGGAATGTAATTAGTGTCGGATCCATAAAGGTACCCAAGGTTTGCAACAGAAGTGGCAGGAACTACCTCCAATCATTAAATCTCATGAACATATTCGTGCAGACTTAACAGACATGTATCAGGAAACAAACGGGTACCGTTCTGCCCCCACCACTGTAGATCAATACAGATCTTAAATTTTATGCATTAAGGATCAACACCACTGAAGAGGTTTGTTCAAAGTTTAATGAATGTTTGTGTGACTTTGGAACTCCCACGATGTTGGTGCTTGATAATGGAACTGAGTTTCCTTTCCAGCTGTTCAAAAGTCTCTATAATAGTTTCACATAATGCTTGGCTATACTGCACCTCATCATCCACTTGGGAATAATATGTCGGAGAGAATTTATTGCATGATGAAAAGGGTGCTAAGTAATCTATGCAAACGTCATCCACTTAGGTGGCCAAAATATCTTAGTAAGTGTTAGAGAATTTAAACCATGCTGCTCATACAACTTTGGAAGAGACATCAATTTGTGTTTTTCTCTCACTGAGCCTTAAGGAAAATTAGTGCAACTCTCCCAGTGACTGAGGGCTCAGATAAGTGGGGAAGCACTAAGAATATGCAATAATATAATTAAGGAAACTTCAAAACAGCATTCTAAAGGGACTTTCGACTGAACATATAATAAATGAAAGAATGAAGTTGTGA
This sequence comes from Coenobita brevimanus, assembly GCF_032717465.1. Taxonomy (NCBI): domain Eukaryota; kingdom Metazoa; phylum Arthropoda; class Malacostraca; order Decapoda; family Coenobitidae; genus Coenobita; species Coenobita brevimanus. The sequence goes on from NC_137033.1 coordinate 40,422,629, forward strand.
AAAAGGACGGTTTCGTGTGGATGAAAAATTTAACTCCTCTATTAGGTATAGGTCGGAAGTTGGATGTAAAGTGGCTTGGACCATTGAAGGCACTGGAAATCACTGGAGATGGTTCGGCATAGAAACTGTTGATTATACTTGTCAATGTGGTCGTATACCGAGCAGCTGACAAAATAAATACTTTGGAAGTGAAGAGTGGCTGTCTAAACCACAGGAACATGAGCAAGGAAGTAGTGGCTTGGTTTTGAACTGTGCACCTGGCCCTCAGCAAAGAGTGAGAAAACCTCTGGCAGGACTGATCGAGGAACTTTAGAAATAGGACAATCTTGGATGTATCTTTGTCTTGAAAGTATTAGTAAGGGAAGGTCATTGTCTTAAGGTGTAAAATTGGTTTGTTGCATGAAGTAAGCTGGGCTGTAACATTAATATTAAAAAAAAAAAAAATTCATTCAGATGAATTCTCAGTTGACTTAAGTACTTACTATTTCTAGGAGCCATTGACTGTAATAGATGTGTTAGACCTTGATGCCATTGTGAAGGTGCTATTTCCTTTTGTTTAGTGCTCATATATCTTGCAGGTAATGTTATGCACCTTGATTTTAAGTTAGAATTGTCCCCAAACTTGAATTTGGGTGATGGCTTATTCACTTGTGATGCTCATAGTCTGTTCTCTTACATCACTGCTCTTGAGAGACAGGTTACACTTGCAGGTTGCCTGCCTTGCTGGTCCGTTGAGATGTGGACTGACATGATTAATCATCATTAAAGAGATTGTCTAGTCCCACTTGAAACTACTGTATGACTGGCAGTATGATAGTGGAGGGTATGTATAGTTAATGGAATTGCATGAAACATTTCCTAGGTGAAGCTCCACTCAGTTCTCTAAGTGTGCAATAATTTCCTTGTTTTCAGTTTCCTTCCAGAGGGGAAACAGGCACACTCGGAAAATCAGTCTGTGACATCCTTGTGATGTGCCTGTAAGGGACACTGTGTACTGTGGTACACTTAAAGCCGGTTTAGGGAGGAAGCTACTTGTGCGTTGATTGCATTTACCCCCCGCCCCCCTCTTGCTGTGTTTTACAAAATATTTTCCAATGTTCAGGTATCTTATGGCTCAAGGTTATTTTGACTTACTTGTCCGAAAACTTCAGTAGTTATTCTCTGCACTATCCCAGTCACTGCATTCCAAAGTGTTATAGCTCAACCCACCAACATAATTTTGGGGGAGAATGGTCAGCTAACAGGTTGAAAATACAGCCTTATAATATTTTTCAACTTTACACCATACTATCCATTTTTTTCATACAGTTTGCCATGATGTTGTGTATTCTTTACATGGCTTCAGTATTTATACTCTTCAGTTGAACGATGAAAATTGAGATTAATATATTACCAATGTGTTCCTATATATGGTGTGATATTTATGCACATTCCAAAGAGAAGATAATAATAGACTGTTTTACAAGTTTATCAAAAGTGTCCCTCGAGGAATTCCTAGCGCTCTGCCCTCAGAGGACAACGTTTCTCTCTGTTTTGGTCTCTCAGAGGGGTGACACTTCGTCCCCCAGTTACGAGCTTTTCTTTACCCTAGCTCCATTAGTACAGGCCTAGCAACAGTTGTGATCCCAACTCTACTAAAAATATCGTGGCAATAATCGTCTATGTCTGGAAGGCTGCACAAAAGAGGACGTCACAGCAGTTAATGGATCAACAATTGATGAGTGGGAGGTGAGGAGAAGGAAGCCTCAACATGCAAAAAATCACGTCGCCATCTAGCCACATTGGATGCAGAGCGTTATCGAGAACCAAGTTGGATGGACAACGGTACAAAACAACGCATCAAGATGTTATTATTCCCTCTCCGGTTCCGAGTTCAGGTGACTGAGAATTCCTTGGTCCTCTCAAGTTGGAAGTGATAAATATATAGTGATAGATATGGAGTCTTCCAAGTTAATGACCTTCCCACAGTCCATCATGCGGTTAATTCTGTCCTAGAATTGTAGCAAACAGGCGTGTTGTGTAAGTGTAAAAGCTAATATTAGTGTTGAATAAACCATACTGTATCATTACGAACCATAATTTTTAACAAACGGGACTAGGTGTAGTAAAGTTATTCCACTGTGGTTTCTGTGGATATAGTTTCCTACAGTACACTCAGTAAATGTAGTATATTACTAAAACAAGAAAAAAATATTTGTGAACGTGGACGCTAACCTACTAAGAAGCTTTTTCGCTGATACTGGATTTCGG
>NC_137033.1:40429878-40539878 GCF_032717465.1 Coenobita brevimanus
AGATTGTAGTGGAAAGGATATGTAAGTTGTGTAGATTGGCATGGGAAGAGGGAAGGGTTCCAGAGAACTAGAAATCAAGTATAATTGTTCTTTTATACAAAGGAAAAGGGGAGAGAGAAGTATGTGGTAACCATAGGGGTATTTGCCTTTTTAGCGTGACTGGAAAAATATATGGCAGAATACTCATTGATAGGGTTAGGCATATAACGGAGGAGCTAGTTGGAGAAGACCAACGGGGATGTAGGAAAGGAAGAGCGTGTGTAGATCAGATATCCGTTCTAAGATGTTCAGTGGAGAAGTATTTAGAGAAGGGAAAGAAAGTGTATGCTGCCTTCATGGACTTGGAGAAAGCTTATGACAGAATAGATAGGCAAGGTATGTGGAAGGTATTAAGAATATATGGAGTAGAGGGGAAATTGTTGAGAGCTGTGAAGTGTATGTACGAAGGAGCTAGGGCTATGGTGCGAGTGGATGGTGAGCTGAATGAGTTCTTTGATCTCAGTGTGGGACTGAAACAGGGTTGTGTGATGTCTCCATGGCTGTTTATACATGGATGTTGTTGTAAAGGAGGTACAAGGTAGGGCAGTGGATGTGGAATGGGACCAGATTTTTTTTTTTTTTTTTTTTTTTTTTTTTAGTCCTATCGACCATTGGGGCCAAAGCCCCTGGTCATTAAGGTTATATATATATATATATATATATATATATATATATATATATATATATATATATATATATATACATACATACACTCACACATGCTATCATGCATATATACAGACACACCTTCATGCTCACGTACATATATATATAATATATTTTATTTTATTTATTTTTTTGTATTTTTAATTTTTAAAATTTTCCTTGGTTTTATATTTTTTATATGTCTGCGGCCACCCTTTGCGGGATTAGGGCGTCGGTCTACAGATAGATAGATAGATAGATTACATTTATTTATACCTTATATTATAAAGAAAAACCTAATCTGAAGACCCTAAAACTAATCACTTAACAGACAAATCGCTATCCTATAATAAATCCTACAGAGACAAATAGCTAGACCTACACTAATGGTAAAAAAAACTCTACTAACAGAACATAATCGACTGCAGATATGTAATGCCTTTCTACATTACACACCTGCATTCATCACCTGGTGACTATCAGTCGAGGCACAACCCAATGTAGGGGACATCAATATATGAAAGGGAACCAGACAAGTCAGGAACATTTCCATATACGTCAGCTGTCGGCCCTAATTAGAATATCTTAAGCATGATGGTATAATGTATTTACATAATTTGTACAAAAAGTGAAGGACCTCACCCAACAGACCACCATCGACTGCAATTGCCCAATACTTTCTATACTGAACACTTACACTCATCAGCTGGTGACTGTCAGTCGAGGAACGGGGTTTAATGTAGGGGACATCAATATTAGAAACAGATCAGTGAGAAGGAGGAACTATTTCAAATATTACAACTGTCAACCCTAATTAATAGTACAATATATGCATAATTACAGTCGATAAAAAACAAAACCACACAGTAAAAAAGTCACATCACTCTGATCAGTCCGGTCTCTCTCAAGAAAGCCATCAATTTATCAATCATAATGTCTCCATCACCCAGGATGGTGGAAAGGGTGAAGGGGACGTCTGCTGCGCCACAGTAATTTATAAGTGAAGCACGTTCATGAATAAATCGCCGACAGCGCAGGACGATATAACTGATAGATAACACCGCATTACAGATGTCACAGTGCGGTGGGAATCGTTTTTTCCATATAAGGTTTCATGTGAGTTATTAAGGTGGCATTAAGCCGTAACCGTGCAAACACTTTTTCTTCCAGGCAACTGGGACGATTGGCAGTGGCTCAGTCGCCCAGGTACGGCTTACACGTTCGAATATTTAGTCTGGTCCACTGACCTTGCCACAGAAGATTTATTGATTTCTTTCCGAGAGAGAGACTCGACCGTAGATCACGAGGAACGTCCCAAGTCTCCTCGAGTTCTACAGCCGTCTTTGCAAGTAAGGCAGCCTGCTCATTGCGGTAGATGCTACAATGACCAGCCACCCAGATCAGCATGAATGACTTGTTACATGAATGCAACTTATTAATGATGCGGCCCTGGATCTCGTGAGAGTCCGTAGTACAAGATGCAATTGCCTGAAGGACTGATTTTGAATCTGAAAATATGACAAATGATTCATGCCTAGAATTGAGAGCATAGTCTATGGCTTTGTCAATAGCAAAAAGTTCAGAGGTAAACACAGATGTATGAGTCGGCAACCGATACCTGAGGGCACATTCGGTCGATCATACACTTGCACCCACACATTCACTCGACTTGGAACCGTCGGTGTACAATTGGTGGGACCCCAAGTGACGCACGATGATGTTACGAAACAAGTGGTGGACCTCCGCCTCCGACGCCTTGGCCTTTGGTGCTGGGAGCCATGACACGTCAATGGTAAAGCTGGGTGGCTCCCAAGGCGCTATATTTTTTAACACCAACTTGTCACAGTCACTGAGGTCCACACCAAGCTCCTGAGTCAGTAAGTGGAGGCGAATGGCAAGTGGCCGAAGCATCCCCCGCAGAAGGTGGTGGTATTGTCGCACGGGGGTACAGGCCACATTGCCGATATTACTTTTTCTCGATATTCTAAGGCCATAGGACCAAGCCAGGTGGTCAAGACGAATACGGAGGAGAGGCATATTCGCCTCCACTTCCATACGAGCTACATGGGTACACCTGACGGCTCCAAGACACATTCGCAAAGATTTATTCTGCAACACATCCAATCCTTTCAGCGTGACATCAGATGCCGAGCCATACACCTGTGAGCCATAGTCTAGCTTTGATCGAATAAGGGACTTATACACCATTAATAAAGATTTTCTGTCGGCACCCCAGGTAGTACCCGCTAGGTACTTGAGGACATTTTCGGATTTATCACAACGAGCAAGCAAATTATTATCATGAATTTTGAAGTTCAACCGACGATCAAAATGAATTCCCAAAAACTTTACAGAATTTAGAAAAGGTACCGCCTGATTATCCAAAGTTAAGCACAAATTAGGTACGTTACGATTAGTGAAGACTACAGCGGCACACTTAGGGATGGAAAACTTAAATTCCCACAGCAAGGCCCATTGGTGGACGGAGTCAAGGGCTGCTTGAATCAGCCCAGCCGAAAATTGTGCCTTACGGGAAGAGTGCCATATTTCACAATCGTCAGCGTAGAGCGAGTATTTAAGATTCCTCGGGATGGGAGCTGATGACAGAATATCATTGATCATAATACTAAATAAAGGAGGACTAAGCACACTTCTCTGCGGCACCCCGTTTTCCTTGACAAATATATCCGATGTTACATTACGGGGCAATATGACAGAGAAAGTCCTGTCCCTTAAGAAATTTGAAATAGAAATAGGCAAATTTCCTCTTAAACCATAAGCATAGAGCTTCATTAGTATACCGTGTCGCCATGTCATGTCATAGGCTTTTTGGATGTCCAAGAACACCCCTAACATGATTTCTTTATTGGTAAATGCCTCTGCAATACAATGCTCCAAATTCATTTAATGATCTAGTGAACTTCTGTATTTACAGAAGCCACACTGTTGATCATTTAACAAATTCTTCGACTCTAAAACAAAAAGAAGCCAATTATTTACCATAAGTTCCATGACCTTACATAGACAAGAAGTCAACACAATAGGACGAAATGAAGTGGGATTCATAAGACGACCAGCCTCTTTGGGTATAGGTATGACGTGCGCAAAGTTCCATGAGTTTGGGAACGTTCGAGAGGGACCAGAAATTACCTGTATTGCTGATGGCATATCAGTCTGCATTCCATGAGTCTAATCGCTACACACCTGCAAAACTGATGCTGGGCCATGAGTTACGTTTACCCATTGACTTGTTAATGGGAAGACCACCTGGTGAAGAGCTGCCTATAGACACCGCCAGCTATGTGAAGCATCTTCAGGAATGGCTGGCTGAGGTACATCATCAGGTGCAAGAAGGTCTAAAGTCTTTGGGTGAAGTGATGAAGTGCAAGTATGATGCCAAGGCAAGTGAGGTGAGCTTCAAGGATGGTGGCCTAGTTTGGTTATATAATCCTCAGCGGATGAAGGGACAGTCACCGAAGCTGCAGAGTCCATGGAATGGGCCTTACACTGTGCTGGGTCGCTTTTCAGATGCAATGTACCAGATTCGGGGAGGCAGGAAATCTCGCCCAAAGGTGGTACACGTGAATCGTCTTCTGCAGAACCATGGGCCAGGATAGTACAGCTGGGACGTCTCTGAGGAATCATGCTATCCCACAGCCGAGGATGTTAAGAAGGACCAAAGAGCTGAATTGCAAGAGGATGATGACAGTTTCCTGAGGGAAGAAGTCAATCAGGAAGAGGACCATGACCTTCCAGAAGGAGTGGACTGTGTTGAGGAAAAAGGACGTCGTCGGAAGTGGCATAGAAGACCTGATAAGATGAAGGAGTACTTTGTGTATAATTAAATGTTTAGTTTGGGTTAAGGATTACGTTATACAGTCTTGTTTTGTCGGGACGACAGAGGACTAGGGAGGGGTAGTGTTGAGAAGCAGGATTTATTAGAAGTTTCTCACTGTTTCTTGTAGTTCCGTTGTGAGTCAGAGTTCGCCTGCTGTTTGTGAGTTTAGTTATTTTGTAAGTTGTACATCGATTTTTATGCATTTTTGTCAATACTGCTTTATTTATGTGACTTAAATTATGTAATTTTGTCTCAGTTTGCATGTTAAAAACTTCAGAGTTTTATGCAGAGTAAGAAAACTCTGGCATGTTTTTGATGTCTCCGAGTTGGTAAATGTTGTAGCCGTTTCTCCCGCGGGAATACATGAGAACTATGGAGAAGTGTAGAACACTCTAGCATATAGGAAGTTTTATATAAGGATGGGGAAGAGACTAGAGCACTTTCAGTTAGTTTTCAGATCAGTTTGAGTGTAGTTCATTGTCAGGGCAGATTGTATATCTTCGATTCTTGTGAAAATGGTGAAGTGTTGTCAAACAGTGAAGTGTCAGTGCAGTTAGTGAAGTTTGTGTATCTTTGGTGCTTGTGAAACTAGTGAAGTTGGCAATCATTAAGTGGAATTACCTGGAAAATAAGGACAGTGGACTAAAGAAGCCAGTTTTTATTCTCACCTCAGCTGATCTTGTGTACTGAACACCGTAAGGCTGCCTTTTCGAAGAACAACTCATTGGGCAACGTCCTTCCAGTACTGTACTACTGCTGTTGGAGCTTGTGGCAATGTGGGACGGGGATATAACAATATTAGCGGTGAGTTTGTATATATTTTGTGATACATATTCACACTGCTAAAATGAAATATTATAGGTAGTTTAACAGTTTTATCATAAAGATCCCTAAGGGAAGGCTAAGCGCTTGACTGTGAGGGGAGATGCTTTCCCGCTCTCCTGTTTACACTCGCTTTGACCATACCGTGTCCTCCAGCATGGAGCTTTTTCTTCTCCTGGCCCCGTTATGAGTCAGAACATCAACTTCTAATCTCCTAGAAGGTATATTGATTGTATTGCACCTTTGGTGATTGACTGATTGATAATATTTACTGTTGTGAAAGTAACAGTATTTAAGAACGAAAGAAGGTGTTGGATCGTACCACACAGCTCCTTCAGCAAGTAAAACGATATACAGTCTGTGGTTATAAAATTATGAAAAGGGGGTGGTGGATTTTGCCACTCACCTCCCTCAACAAACACTATAATATTTTATATAATCAGTGGGCATACAAGCAAGTCCTTTAGTTATTATTAGCTATAGTATGCACTGAATTATGTAAATGGATTTATAAGGTATATTACATATAGAACCTATGTTAGTAATATTTAGTAAGTGATAAAAATCTGCCCTGAAAATTGTGCAATATGAGAAGACATACAAAGCAGCTGTGTGGTGCAGAGGCAGAAACAGCTGTCAGCAGTTTGCTGCCCTTGTCTAAGGCTGGGCAGTCACGTACACCTGATACTAAAATTTGTTTTGTAATGATACAGTAAGGGCGAGGAATTCTTACCTTGTGCAGTATCACCCTAACAACTAAAGGCTAGGGTGGTTAAAGGGCAGTTGCCCTTTCATTGAGGCTAGCCTTAACTTTACCTAATATTACGCCACTCGAATAAGGCAAGGTTTAAATATGAATACATTTATAATGGTTTTCGCATTTTCCTATCAACTGCTTCCTCCCAAAAGAAAAAAAAAAAAAACGAGACGGTATTGTAAAAGCCGCAATGTCTGAAGTTTGTATATAACCAGCATGGCAGTAGTCATGGTTACATGACGTCACGCATCTGCTCTCTACAGATTAAACAATTTGGCTAATCAAACCAAAAACTCATAAGGAAAGCCGTGTTCTGACATTAAACCAGCCTACACCTAACCATCTTTGGCCTGATCTAACGTTAACCGGCCATACTACCTTATTTTGTTTGGGGGGATGATGAAAGCGCAACACTGCTGAGTCATTTCCGGAGGCATTTGTTCTGACCCAATAAAAACATATTGCTCATATGGTGCTGTCATGACTGATGCGCCAGGCAAATGTGTTTGAGGCATTTTTTAGTCTCTATGTTTGTTAGTTTAAGGAGAAGGAAAAACGAGCATTCATAGCTACAAGGTCTTGGCCCAATGAAAGTATCTTACTCGTTCAATGATGTCATAGTGGATGCACTGGGCAAATGCGTGTGAAAGACATGTGAGTGTGTATGTCTGTTACTCGTGGGCTCAGCCTAGCTCACTCACTGGAACGGTTACATGACAGTGTTCCCTGTTATGGTTGTTTCCTACTAGTTTTGACTGGATTAAATATTGCTCAGTGGGATTTTGGGGGAGTTTGTGAGTTTGGTTGTTTTTAAATTTCCTTAAAATTGACATTAGATAGCTAGGGTGCTACCCATTTCCGCCAAAACTGGCGTAGGACAGAGAGAGGGTGTGTGGAGTAGTGATCCGGACCAAGGTTTAGCGGCTTCTGAGCCACTCCCCATCTTCCATCCAAGACCTGCTTATGATTGTGAACTGTTACCTACTCTGAATTTATGATTTAGTGAGTATTTAATTGATAATACTGTACAGTACAGTGCAAGCTGTTTAGGATGTTCTCTGCAGTAGGGCTTAGTGGTTTCGGGGCTTGTTTTCTGCTACATTCTATAGTTGGGAGATTTGGCAGTACTGTAGGGCGCTGTCATTGCCTGTAACACCGGTCGAGCCACGGCACATAGTGTGTGTGTGTGTGTGTGTGTGTGTGTGTGTGTGTGTGTGTGTGTGTGTGTGTGTGTGTGTGTGTGTGTGTGTGTGTGTGTGTGTGTGTGTGTGTGTGTGTGGAGCTGGGACACAGCCCAGCTTGGGCTTAGGATAACTGCATGCTCAAACTGCAAAATCCGCTATAGCAACTGGAGCATGGATTTTCATCCACAGCAATAACAAAGCTGATATAACCAGAGGATCACTGTACAGAGAATGCAGTATGATTGCATGAGGCTGTATGACATTTCATATTACAATGAAGGTGTAATTCTTTTTACATGGGATGGACTGCTATGAAAATGGCATAAACTGATATCAATAAATACAGGATTGCCCACAAATATATGTGAAGTGTGTATACAGGATAGGGTAAAGTAAGATGAAATCGGAGTAGGTTCAGATAATCCCATGAGGAGAAGAAGAAAAAAATCTTAAAGATAACTTATCTTTCCCGTTTTTGTATTCAGTGAGTTAAACCTATAATTATAGAACTAAACGATCTGTTTGTTGTTCATTAACCCCGATCTGTTTGGGTGAGCTGACCTAACAAACGGGCGAGAATCCACCTGCATGGCTGTCCCGTGCTGTGAGCTGATGATCCCTTGTGACGAACTGGACATGAAAATAAGCATTTTTCTTTCTTTCAACTGCAGTTAATTATACATTATACATACGTTATCAACATTTTTTTTACACGTTTATAAGGCCTCTTGAAGTTATACTCTTACAACCATAAGGTTCGCTGATTCGCCAAGAACGATGCGCAGACAGGCCAGGATGTTAATGAAATGTAGCCGAACACTTCCCGGTTTTATTTCTTTCAGGCACAGCTGAGGTTCACTGGCGAAACACTGTTACTTTTCTCTCTTACGTCACCTATGCCATTTCCTCTCAATTACTCACTCACTGTCTCTTCAGTGACTGACTGACTCTCATTTACTGACTCTGACTGCTTCATCCTTTACTGATTAACTTTCACCATATGACTCACCAACTCTGTCACTGACTGTTCACTGACTGTTCATCACATTCTCAGTCCGTCTGTTACTCCCTGTGTAACTCTCAGTTAGTGGGGCAGGTCCCTTTAACCTGTGTACCTCGGGTGTAGGATCGGTCCGGTACATGTGGGATCGGGGAGAAGCTTGAGCTTCGGACCGATCCGACAGTGTTTTCCCACCACTGATTACAGCACCCACCAATTATATTTTTTACACAACCATGTTCTCCCAGGCGCTGGGGAAGCTATGAGTTGCCAAGTTTAGTCGTTTATATACAGAGCTAATTTGTGGACGATGAGCTGCAATTTCAACTAATCTGTTTCCTTCCCCCCATCTCTCTTGTTCCCCATGCCACCTGTGGAGATTCACCCCGACAACTCTCAGCCTACCTTGCGTCTCTCTATCTTTCCAACGAATCAGGGGAGTCATCTGAGGAGCCTGAGGGTGAGGAGGTAGGTGGGGAGGGCGAAAATGAGGAGGAAAAAACTTGTCACGCAAGCCACACTTTTTTTTTTTTTTTAATGCAAGGAAGAAGGAACTAATGGCCAGGAGGCCACAAATTGTACTATCCAAGAAAAAGCAAAAACAAGATAACAGAGAGCCTAACATAAAATCTGTTCAATTCAAGATGCGGGGACACATTGCGTTTTTTTTTTTTTTTTTTTTTTTTGATGCTAAGAAGAACTAACCAAAGTCCACGAGCCCGCAAACTCTTCCCTTCAAGAGAAAAACATAATACCAAAGAGAGCCAAATACAAGATCCGATCATTTTGAGATGCCTGGACACACTGCGTTTGAAAGACTGGAGATCACAGCTAGCAGGAAATACAGACAGAGGGAGACAGTTCCAGAGTTGACCTGTTGCATAAATGAAGGACTGGGAGTAACGGTTAACTTTTGCATTTGAGAGTTGGACAGAAAAAGGATGAGAGTTTGCTGTCAGACGGATATTACACGCCTGTCGTGGAGGTGGGGGAATGCAAGCAGACAGTTCAGAGGAGCATTGACTATTGAAGTAACGATAGAAAGGAGATAAATATGCAACACTGAGGCAAAGACACAGAGGTTGAAGGGAGCCAGTAAGTGGAGGAGAGTTAATGTGATGAAAAGCCTTTGACTCCACCCTATTGAGAAGAGCTGTATGCAGGGAGCCTCCCCACACATGAGAGTTGTACTCTACACAGGGGCGGATAAAACCCCTGTATAGAGTCAACAATTGTGCAGGGGTAAAGAAGGAACGGAGTTGGCATAGCACACCCAATTTCTTGGAATCAGATTATACAAGAGTTGTAATATGATCTTTCCAAGGTAAGTCCCGAGCGAATGAAACCCCAAGCATGTTCAAGGATGATGCAGGATTGATCTGGAGATTATTAAACATTAGTGGGTACTCATATGGAAGATTTTGTCGGGTTGGTAGGTGTAAGAACTGAGTCTTTGATGCATTAAAAACAAGATTATTTTTACCCCAGTCAGAGATACGAGCCAAGTCAGGCATTAGGTGTGCCATAGCCTCATCCCTTGTTTGTTGAAGTAACTGCTGAGATGGACGTTGCGGGAACCGAATGGAATAGTGAAGGGTGGAGTCATCAGCATACGAGTGGATGGGGTTAGATGTACAGCTTAGAAAGTCATTGATGAATAAAAGAAAGAGAGTTGCGCTAGGACAGAGCACTGAGGAACACCACTGTTGATAGATCTAAGAGAAAAACGATGGCCGTCTACAACAGCAGCTATAGAACGACCAGAAAGGAAGCTATAGATGAAGGGACAGATAGGATAGAAACCATAAGAGGGCAGTTTGGAAATTAAAGATTTTGCCAGACTCGATTGAAAGCCTTTGAGAAATTGAGATGTCAAGTGCAATGGCGAAGCTTTCACCAAAGTCCCAAAAGGAGGATGACCAGTAGTCTGAAAGGTAGGTGAGAAGATTGGCGGTGGAGTGTCTCTGATGGAACCCATACTGACGATCAGAACGAAGTTTGTGATAGGAAGAATGCTTTAAAAATTTTCTAATAAGAATTGACTCGAAAACTTTTGAGACACAGGATGTTAAAGCAACTGGACGATAGTTAGAGGGTTGGGAATGGTCACCCTTCTTTGGGACTGGCTGAATGTGAGCAAACTCCCAGCAAGAAGGAAAGGTACAAGTTCACAGACAAAGGCAAAAGAGTTTACCTAGGCAGGGTGTAAAAACAGAAGCACAGTTCATGAGGACAATAGGAGGGACTCCATCAGGCCCATATGCCTTGTTAATATTGAGGCCTGTAATGACAGAAAATACATCAGCTGAAGAAATTTTAATGTCAGTCATGAGGAAGTCTGAGGGGGGAAGTGATGGAGGAATAGCACCGGAATCGTCTAAGGTGGGACTGGAGGAGAAAGTATGAGTGAAAAAATCTGCTTTATCAGTAGAAGAAATAGCTGAAGAACAATCAGAGTAACAAAGAGGAGGGATGGATGATGAGGTAAACTTGTTAGAAAGGTTTTTGGCAAGGTGACAGAAGGAGCGGGAAGAATTCGAGTTGGAGAGCTGAGAGCATTTAGTATGGATGAAATTTTATTTTAGCAGAGCGAAGAACAGACTTAGCAAGATTCCGGGCAGAAATATAAAAAAGATGTATTCAGGGGTGGGTTGGCTCTGGTACCTTTTATAGGCCCTTTCCTTGTTGTGGACAGCATTAGAACAAGCGTGATTACCCCCCCCCCCATCCTGACGTTTTCTGGTCAGTGGTACGCCCCAGTCCCGACATTTTTGGACCTTTTTTTTTGGGGGGGGGGGGGCTCAAACATCCGCTTTTGGTGAGAAACATCGAAAATTCATAGAGAAATCGCTCACCTGGGGTTTAAGATACTCGATCCAGGTAGGAGTACCTTCTTACCTTACAGGGTTTTCTATCAGGCTGGCTGCAAAGAAAACGAGTTCTATGGGAGGATAGCTATTCCACACCACTCATAAACGGTATTTATTCATTTATTTGGTACGAATTTATATGTAGTACGAGAGTATATTGGTTTTCAAACGGTAATATAGGCATTATAAGCATTGTTTCACTCACTACCTCATTACCATTCCTGAACTTTTTTTGCCACATTACATGATCATCATTTCTGACTGTTTCTTCCTCTAAAGTTTGTCCTCCACATTGTCATCGATTGGGGAATCACTCTGGCCCTGAATTTCGTACCGTGGCATGACATGGCTTTACTGGCCAGGTCACTGATAACAGGTGAATTGCTGAGAAAAGGTCATGCAGGGGGGGGGAGGTCATGCTGGGTAAGGCATTGTCCCTGCCTGGCATCTTGTACAGGAAGGTGTCCCGTGTATACGTGCCAAAAATCACTCGCGAATATTGAAAATTGTGCAAATTAGGGACCTTGCAATGTTGCTGGATTAATCCAAGGCATTCTTGCATTACTCAAAGGATATGAGAAGGGAATGTCTGAAATACTGGAGATCATAGGCAGTCAGAAATGCAGACAGAGCTGAAGAGGGTTAAGGATCTTTGATTGAATGCAAAATTGTGATCCTCCATGATCTTGAGGTGAGGCTGAATTTTGCACTGGAACATGCCAATACCACTCTCATGGTAAGGATATGTAGCATCCATATTCAAGCAAGACCAAGTGTAAGGACACAAAAGCAACTTACTTAGATGTGATGTCAGAGTGTGTTTACATATCACTTCGAGCCATAAGCCAAGATGTTCCAAGTCTTCTGACCTTAATCCATGAGTAGAACTGATAATGCTTGAGAGCAGCCCAATCGACTTGCAATCTGCAGGAAAAATCTTGCAGCCATAATACGTAACTTGGGACTGATCCTTTTATATGGCTGTCAGATTCAGTTAGCCTGTCCTGGTTTCTCACCAACAGTCATTAACCCCTCCCGTCTGGCAGCTGTTGTCGCGAGCGCTCCCCCCATCTGGGCATTCCCGAGAAAAATCAGGAAAATCGTCTATTTTTAACCTTCATATCTCAGTTAATACTTAACCAAATAAAACAAACAAGGTGTCATAATAATCAATAATCATTCGACTTCAAGCTGATTGCATCAGATGGTCCGTGAAGTGCTTGTAGGGAGAGTGAGTGACTGAGGAATGAGGGCAATTATTATTATTATTTTTCTTTGCCTGTGTCAGTATGCGTGACTGAGGTTCAGTGACACAACTAAGGCTTACACTACCCTTCCATAATGATAACACTTCGATAATACTTCGAGAAGAGCAAAATCCACTACAAACGCTATTTACGTGATTAATTTTCCATTATTGGTCGTACATGGTGCTGGTAGGCCGGTATTCATAGCAACGACCTTGAAGGCAGACATCCAGCTCGCCTCCACCACCACCCTGCCTTACACACACACACACACACACACACACACACACACTCTCTCTCTCTCTCTCTCTCATTCACACACACACACACACACACAGTGTAAACACTGTGGAAGAGATACTAAAAAATGCGAAGACACTCAGGGAAAAAGAAAAATTCACAAATGTATGGATAAAAAGATGCCTAACTCAAGAAGAACTGGAATTGCTAAAGGAGAAAAGGGAGGACGCAAAAACAAAGAACGAGGGAAGATCAGAGGAGGAGAAGAATACATTTTTTTTACAGTGATTGGATTGCAAGTTCGAAAGTGGTACAGTTGCGAGCAGATGACTCGAGGCCACTTAGTCCACCAACAAGTTGGTGTTTCATCTGGTAACAGTGGTAGCTATGAACTTGACCGAGATTCAGTCGGCTGTTCGAACAAAACAAACCCATTGATAATATGGCAACGTGCAATTCTAACTGGTCTCCAATCAACATTATGTAAGTAAACGTATTATATTGATAATGATTAACGTGTCGCACACATGGTAGATATATTTATAACCATAGTATTACAACACTGGGATCCAAATAGTGGTGCGTTCATTCATGTGAGACACACGGGTATCCCGAGTGTGCAGCTCCATCACCACCTGACGCCACGTATGGGGAAGGGCATCAATGTGGAACCAATTGGCCTGTTCATGATGATAAATATTTATAGAGAGTAATCGTTCGACTTTACCACTCGAATATTGAATAAACATTGGTTGCGTATGTCAAAACAAACTTATTGTAACCTTTAATCTCATATACGTTTAATACCGCAGCCATCCGCCTGCCCCCTCCCCCCTCCTCCTCCCATCTGACGTCCCTTCTCGTCCCTCCCTTCCTCACCCACCACCCTCCTTATAACCCCCACACACCCCTCCCCCTGTTCCGCCTACTGTGGTGTGAACCTTTAACTCTCCCACCTGCTTCGGATTTAGACTTCGACGAAAGTGAGTTTCACGGTGAGGGATGACTGGTATGACGGCATTATTGTGATAATAATGCTAGGTTGTGGGGAAGCTGATAGCCCTACGGTATGTCTCTTGAAAACTGGTAAAGGTTGTTTGATTCACAATAGTCGAACCAAATAAATCACTACCGATACCCGTGTGTCACACATGAATGAATGGAATCCCGGAAAGAAAGTATCAGGAAAAAAAGTAACAGTAAAAAACGTAAGGGAAAGAGCTAATCTAACCTAACCTAACCTAATCTAACCTAACCTAACCTGACCTAATCTAACCTAACCTAACCTAACCTGACCTAATCTAACCTGACCTAACCTAGGAAAAGTTGTTAATTTTTGACTGTTACTTTTTTTCCTGATACTTTCTTTCCGATTCCCGAATGAATGCACCACTATTTGGATGCCAGTGTTGTAATACTATGGTTATAAATATAACTACCATGTGTATGGCATATAATACGTTTACTTGCATGATATTGATTGGAGACCAGTTGGAACTGCACATTGCCAAATTATCAATGGCTTTGTTTTGTTCAAACAGCCGACTGAATCTCGGTCAAGTTCATAGCTACCACTGTTACCAGATGAAACACCAACATGTTGGTGGACTAGGTGGCCTCGAGTCATCTGCTTGCAACTGTACATAACCAGGAGGGAATGAAAAGGAGAAGGGTAGTAGATCCAAGTCACGACAACTATGTAAACAAGAAGATTAAGTTGATGTACTTAAATGTAGATGGAATGGTACCTAAATTATTTGAGATGAATGATTACATAAGAGAAAATGAACCACATATAATATGGCTAACTGAAACAAAATTCACACCAAGGATATCAAACGACATCCTAATCTGAGAGAAATACAATATATGTGTATTGCAAAAAGTTTTGGTCACCAGTGTAATACTCAGAGATTTTTAGGCCGCTGTCCACCAGGATAATAAAGAAAATTTTGATACACCACCAATATGATGCCGAGGATATTAAAAATATAACACCAGTATGAATGCTGGGAATTTTAGAGATTATGGAAAATGGGTAGCGTGATTCTTATTTCAGAATATATGGCTTTATGAGAAATGAGGTAGCGTGATCTTATTTGAGAGGGTGTGAGTAGTTAGATACTAAGTACACCTTGCGGGTCACTTGATCTCGTCTGTACCACTCCTTGGAGGATAGCAAAATTCAAACTCAAAATTACTTAACCTAAGATTTACTAAGTATTAAGAACTGAGATACAGATTACTCTTCAAACTGGGTATGATACCAAAATATAATGAAGACCTATTTCACCGGAAATGAGAATTTACAAAACTAAATTAATAGTCAGTAATCATGATTTACAGTATAACTCCAGAAACATGTATCTTTTCACATTAGATTAATATTCCGTGAATACTAATACGCATGGATATAGTCCCGTGGTCTCTGACGGACTCGTTGGGAAGGAACCTAAAGATTATCATCAAAGAATATTCTCTAAAACTAAATAAACGATAATTGAAGAATCTTTCATCAACTAGACAAAAATAATCAAAAGGACCCATAATCACATGGATAGTAATCAAATGGACAAATGTACCAGCCGATATATACTTTGATTCCATGAACTAAAGGGGGGAAGTGATTTAGCGTGTTAGCGGTTAGGCCACGGCTAGCATGCTCGAATCCTTGGGATGCAAGCCACAGCCCTCCATAACTTTCGTCTGCAACGATGAAAAGGAGCAATGATCTCGTTATTCAGCACAAGAAGGATCAGGGGAAAATATCACTAATTTAACTCACAAACGTATATGATAACTTAATACACAAGGGAGAGAAATGGGTGGCAGTGAGAGCTTGGGCACTAACCTCCAATGATGAAAAGGAGTGATGATCTGAATTGTTTGGCATGGCTTCTCGCCTTGTATTAGCATCAAGACAGTATTCGGGAATCCGCTAAAACTTTAACTGACTACTTTGTAATATTTTCTTTCTACTAGATCTTCCAAAGAATACGAGACATACGTTTGCACTCAACATACGTAGGAAAGTGAGTTACGATGATGAAAGTTTTGTAATAAGCATACAGGAGCTTTAATCATAATGAAGCCAAACCAATTAAGAATTCGAACAGTTTTATTACCCAAGTCAGTTACATGCCTACGTGACTGTAAACAGGACTCAATAGTATGAACTTCAAGCTTCACAAATGTCACTCTTCAGTATTCTTACTTCAGTCAATTCTTAACCCCTAGAGGCCAGGCAAGGGTTTACCTATCCACATCCCAGAACTGGGTTATTTTCCGGATAATCGATTTTCCCCCAAATATTTTTTTTTTTCATTACAAATCAATCACAAATGACAAAAAACATATAAAGAGCGTACTTATTCTCTGTTGGCGATTTGGAGGTGGTAGTGTGGTGTAAGGGAGCCGGTGTGTGGCAGCTGGGCTTAGCATGTTCAAGGTCACAGTGGTGTGTTGGCAAAATTAGTGGAGGGAAGAGGGATGATTACCTCACGCCGAAATAAGTGTTCACTGTGTGTTTGTTTCTGTCACTAATTCACAATGCAGTATGAACACAATATTATAACTAAAATAGCAAAAAACACAAGAAAGTAACTACTAAAGATTGGCTTATTTTATGTTTTCCATGATACTTATTTTCTAACAAATTTATGTCTATTTATTCATTATTATTTACCCACTATTTAAACATTATTTCACTGTTTTTAGTAACTCTTGAAAGTATGATACTCCCGAAGTCTGGCTGTGGTCAGTACAAGTGTACTCAAGCACTGATACACTCTCCCCCATACCTCTCAGGGTCCCCTGGTAGCCCTCCCTACCACCCCACCCCACCCCACTCCTCCAGACCCCTACTCCAACCCTAAAGCAGTATCAGCTGGTTCCAAAGCCACACTCTTCCTACACCTGCCTCCCATCACCTTCCACCGCCCTCCACCACAGCCCTTCTCACTGCTGGGCTGCCATCACACCCCCCCCCCCACACCCCTGCCCCCTCTCCCGGCCAGCCAGCATTACACCGTGCACCAGCCATACCAGGACAATACTCAGAGTCCATATGGTGTGCTACTAAGTTCAAAAATGCTCGCAAAAAAATATAACGTCCTATGACGTGGACCGTAGGCCTCTACCAACACATCATATGACGTGGACCGGCGCCAAGGGGTTAAGCTCAAATAAAGGAACTGTAAATTTATTAATTACAAAAAAAATTTACGTTACAAGAATCTCAGTGAATTCAAAATATCAAAGGAAATACACTCACTCACTCATATTCAAATAGCTAAATAATCTTAAGCCTAGGAAAAAGAATGGAAATATTGGTCAGTGGAGGAAACGGAGCTAAAGCTGTGAAGAGGCTGGGCGTTCCTAACTGTTCAGGGCACTGCAATTCACTGCTAACGTCCACTACTGCCGATCACCAACTCGGTGGGGAGATACAGGAAATCGTAGACCTGCTGGAGACTAGCCGCTACGATGAGGGTCTTCCTCAGCACTACGCACGACGTCATCTTACTCCCATGGCTGTCCGACACTGACTGACTAATGTAACCAAGTCGGGTACAAAGGCATGAGAAATGGGCGTGGCTCAACAGCCAGAGAAGCAAGGCATGGGAATGACAATTACACAAAAAATATCACTCAGTGAAATGCACTGTCTATGCAGAAAGACAGTCACTTATGAAACAATGACAAAGGTTATGTAAACTCGTTACAAATCTGAGTCCAAAAGTGAGTGGTTAATGGACTGAGTGAAATTCTACAGATTTAAACATTCTTCAAGCATTCCCAATATAATACTAATACAATGTCACGAATTATTTCGTGACACACTACTACAAGTACTACTACCACTACCACAACTACTATTACAACTACCACATCTACTACTATTACTACCACACCTACAACACACACTACCACTACTACTACTACTACAAGTACTACTCCAAAAAAAAAAAAATGTGAACCAAGTACCAGTAGTCATTTACATACTGCCCACAAACGGAAATACTTACCACTATGACTTTCTCTTTCATTTGAGTTATACTTTTTCATCATAAGAAATATGTATAAACAAATGTATTCCAAATAAGATAAGGCTGCCAGTTTATCATGAAACATATTTTCTTCCTCCATTATTCACATAAATAGACACAGAGCGGTGAAATCATATTTTCTACTTCATCAAAAAACAACATACCGGTATGTACAAAACTAACTTATTCATAATACCCAGACTCCTACCACTAGGTCTTTGCATGGAAATCAAAGAAAAAGTCAGTACACAGTGCGACTTCACATTCAGCACACCACCACCTTGTAATACGGTGTTGCTGTGGTCAACGCAATGAATTGGCACAAACATAGAAACCCAGGAAGGCTTCCTTGCCTGCAGGAGTGCGAGGTAGTATTTCCATGAAATGCCTGCTGAGGTAGACCCTGCATTGCAGACAGTCAGGCAGTTGCTGTACACTGTGCCTCCATTTCACGGAAGGATTTACCTGTCCATACCTCTCCAGAAGGCCGTAAATTACATGCTTCTCGAACTGTCTTAGGGATGTGCTGGTCTGTGTAACATCCTTGTACAGAATGAAGGCATTCAGTACATAGATGTCCAGTACATGTAGGGGTGCCTTCTTATACCACTTACAACACCTCCTCAAACAGTCGATTGTGCCGATCTTCATATCTGATTTATCGACAAGTGGCATGTTCACATTATAGTCGATAACAGCATCACGCTTGAAGACTGACTGCCTCGTTCTTCTATCGACTTTGCCTGTGTCAATCAACTTACCTTCGTGGACCGTGGAGAGGACATTCACTTTTCTTTTATCATGCCAGTGAATTACCAGGAGTTTACATGACTGAAAGGTCCTGCACTCCTCCATCACGGTGCTTTTGGGAAAGGGTGGCCAATGCTTCCTCTTTGCACGGACAGTGCCACACGATCCGATTTGGGGTTCTTGCTTTTTTTTTTTTAAATTTATGCGAGGAAGAGGGAACCAAAGGCTGAGCGAGCCCGTATGAATGTTCCTTCAAAGAAAATAACAAAAACACTACAAAAGAGTGCCAAATTCAAGATCCATTCATTTCGAGATGCCTGGACACACTGCGTTTGAAAGACTGGAGATTATAGCTAGCAGGAAATACAGACAGAGGGAGACAGTTCCAGAGTTGACCTGTTGCATAAATGAAAGACTAGGAGTAACGGTTAACTCTTGCATTAGAAAGCTGAACAACAAAAGCATGAGAGTTGTTGCTAGATGGGTGCTACGCACCCACCGTAAAGGTGGAGGGATGCAAGCAGACAGTTCAGAGGAGCAGCGACCATTGAAGTAGCAATAGAAAAGAGATAAAGATGCAACAGTGCGGCAAAGAGACAAAGGTTGAAGGGTGTCAGTAAGAGGAGAAGAGTTGATGAAATGAATAGCCTTTGACTTCACCCTGTTGAGAAAAGCTGTATGTGGGGAGCCTCCCCACTCATGAGAATTGGACTCTAAACAGAGGTGAATAAAACTTGTGTATAAAGTCAACAACTGTGCAGAGGTAAAGAAGGCACGGAGTCGGCTTAGCACACCAAATCTCTTGGAAGCAGATTTCACAAAAGATGCAATATGATCTTTCCAAGACAAGTCTCATGTGAATGAAACTCCAAGCATGTTCAAAGATGATGCAGGATTAAACTGAATATTATTAACATTAGTGGATACTCCTGTGGAAGATTTTGACAGGTTGATAGGTGTAAAAACTGAGTCTTTCATGCATTAAAACCAACAAGATTATATTTACCCCAGTCAGAGATACGAGCCAAGTCAGACATTAGGTGTGCCATAGCCTCATCCCTTGTTTCCTGAAGTAACTGCTGAGATGGACGTTGCAGGAACCGAATGGAAACGTGAAGGGTGGAGTCATTAGTGTACGAGTGGATAGGATTAGATGTACAGCTTAGCAGATCATTGATGAATAAAAGGAAGAGAGTTGGTGATAGGAAAGAGCCCTGTGGAACACCACTGTTAATAGATCTAGGAGAAGAACGATGGCCGTCTACAACAGTAGCTATAGAACGACCAAAAAGGAAGCTATAGATGAAGGCACAGACAGAAGGATAGAAACCGTAAAAGGGCAGTTTGCGAATTAAAGATTTATGCTAGACTTGATCGAAAGCCTTTAAGATGTCAAGTGCAATGGCAAAGCTTTTGCCAAAGTCCCGAAAGGAGGATGACCAGGAGTCCGAAAGATAGGTGAGAAGATCGCCAGTGGAGCATCCCTGATGGAACCCATACTGACGATCAGAAAGAAGGTTGTGATAGGAAAGATGCTTTAAAATTTTTCTGTTAAGAATAGGCTCAAAAACTTTTGAGACACAGGATGTTAAAGCAATTGGACGATAGTTAGAGGGTTGGGAATGATCACCCTTCTTGGGGACTGGCTGTATGAGCAAGAAGGTACAAGTTGAAAGACAAATGTGAAAGAATTTACCTATGCAGATTGTAAGCACAGAAGCACAGTTCCTGAGGACAACAGGAGGGACTCCATCAGGCCCATATGCCTTATTAGTATTGAGGCCAGTGATGGCAGAAAATACATCAGGTGAAGAAATTTTAATGTCACCCATGAGGAAGTCAGATGGGGGAAGTGAGGGAGGAACAGCACCGGAATCATCTAAGGTGGAATTGGAGGATAAAGTCTGATAGAAGACATCACCTTTATCAGTAGAACAAATAGCTACAGAGCCATCAGAGTAGAAAAGAGGAGGGAAGAATGATGAGGTAAAGTTGTTATAATGGTTTTTGGGAAGGTGCCAGAAGGAGTGGGAAGAATTCGAGTTGGAGAGTTGATAGCATTTAGTATGGATGAAATCATTTTTAGCAGTGCAAAGAACAGACTTAGCACGATTCCGGGCAAAAACATAAAAAAGATGTGATTCAGGGGTGAGCTGGCTCTGGTACCTTTTATAGGCCCTCTCCTTGTTGTGAACAGCATTAGAACAAGTGTGATTAAACCAAGGTTTTCTTGCATTAATCAAAGGATATGAGAAAGGAATGTATGCTTCCTTGCCCGAGAGAATAACTTTCGTAATGCGCAGCGCACACTCACATGGCTCACGACCATGGAAGCAATAATCGTTCCAGGGAAAATCTAAGAAGTACTGCTTGAGGGCCTCCCAATCTTCAATTCCAAAGTGACACAGACGACGTTTCTTTGGAGGGTCCGCAGGCAGTACCAGAGCAATAGGACAGGTTAAGGTAACAAAGTTATGATTGGAGGAGCCCAACGGAAAGAAAAGATTAACAGTGTAAGCAGAAGGATTAGTTGTAAAAAAAGAGGTCAAGTATACTGGTGCTCTCCAAGGCAGTCAGAGATATAGGTAGGGTGCTGTACAAGCTGCTCTAGGTCATTTAGGATAGAAAAGATGAAGGCTTCTTCACCAGGTGGATCAGTGAAAGGAGAGGAGAGGCAAAGGTGGTTGTGAACATTGAAATCTCCTAGAATGGAGATTTCAGAGAAAGGAGAACTGGATAGAATGTGTTCCGTCATAGAAGTAAGATAGACAAACAATTTTTTATAGTCAGTAGAACTCGGAGACAAGTAAACAGCGCAGATATATTTAGTCAGAGAATGACAGGAGAGCCGAAGCCAGACAGTAGAGATTTCATGTACTTTGCAAGACCTGGTGCCATGTAATAATTATCAGTGTAAAGGATATGGTTGCCACTGAAGTACCTGTCCATTAGTTTCTTGACCACAGAGCCAGAGAAACCATGGGGATCGTCCTTTGACAACACCAGATCACTCGCTGTATACACAATGAAATCAAGCATGTACCCAGCCTTGCAATCATACAATACAAAGAACTTTATTCCAAAATGATGTCTCTTTGATGGAATGTACTGAATGAAGGCAAGACGTCCCCTGAACAAAAGAAGCGACTCGTTGATAACGACCTTCTGAAATGGCCTGAAAAAAAGATCAACATTTTTCCTTCATCCTGCGGTCTATCGTTCGGATGTAGGCCCATATTTGTGGAAAAATGCAAGTACCTCAGGATATCAAGATATCGGTCACGTGGCATGTACTTACCAAATACAGACTCGTCTATGAACCAATAATCGTATATGTTATGTTTTCTAACATGAGGCATCAACATTGTCAATGCTAGCCAAACATACATTTCACTAACACTCATTGAAGTCCATTTCTTCATTTTCACACTCTCTCAGGTGTGAGGTCTCAGCCCAATTGCAGATGAAATCCCTGAAACTGTTCACTTCTTTCACAATGAACTCCATCACTGCTGTTTTGAAGAAAGCAAAGAAGAAGTCCACTGCAGAAGAAGCTCTGTTGCGGGGAAATTCTGGCTACACACCTGCGTTTGTGTCATCAAAAACAGGTACCTCACCCTGAAACCCATCCCTTCCTCCCACACAAAGGTTTCTAACTTACCTGTCCTCGGCTCCCCTCATGTCTGCTGTGCACGTGGCCTGCCCTGTGCCCTGCCATGGCCCCTAGCATGGCGGCATGGTGGCGATTCCGCCGACTCACCATTAGACGAGGCAGGCAATAATGCTGGTGACGGTGATCGTGGTGGTGATGGCATTGGCAAAAGGCGTCGGTGGACACGTGCCTGCCGGCTTGCATCTGCACGATCATAACCTGATGGGCCAGGTAGTGGTGATATGGCACGTGGTGAGGCAGGCCAGCATGGCGCGCCACATGTTGAGGCAGGCCGGCATGCTGAGGCACGTGGTGAGGCCTGTAGTGATGCAGGCTGGTGTGGTGAGACCTCTAGTGATGTAGGTCGGCATGGTGAGGCCCTTGGTGAGACCTGAAGTGATGCAGATCGGCTTGGTGAGGCACGTAGTAAAGCTGGTCGACATGGTGAGACACGTAATGAGGCAGGTCGGCTTGGTAGGGTATGTCGTGAGGCCTGTAGTGATGCAGGCCAGTGTGGTGAGGCCTGTAGTGATGCAGGCCAGCGTGGTGAGGCATGTGGTGAGGCCTGTAGTAATGCACGCCGGCATGGTGAGGCAGGTCAGCATAGTGAGGCAGGTCGGCATGGTGAGGCACGTGGTGAGGCCTGTAGTGATGCACGCCGGCATGCTGAGGCAAGTGGTGATGAATAAAGTGATGCATGCCATGTGGGTGAAGGTGGTGATGGTTTATGGGTGGAAATTTCCACCCTAGGCCGTTCTCGTGCCCAGCAGCTCGGCCTGCGGCATTTTCTCCTCCCACCAGCCTTCTCGCTTCCTTTGCTCTCTATCTCCCCCACCACTTTCTCCACTGCACGTATATCACCCTCTGCAGGATCATCAACTCCATCTGATCCTTCATTATCAGAAAAGGCTGATGACTCTGCAGATGGGAAATATCGTCGCACAGTGGGAGAATTCATGGTGACTCTCCTCCTCTGATGCATATTTTTCCATGCTCAACATCACTAGATCTGCTTCCTCAGAGGAGGAGTCACTTTCTCCAATCAGTCGACAATAATGGTATATCTAACTCCCTCCCTACCGCACTATCACTTAAGCCTTTCCTCTGAGGGCCTTTGGACTTCATTGGTGTTGAAGTCAGCCGAGGGTCCGGACACAGGAATATGGATTTATGTAGGTCTATCCATCACGGAGGTAGGCAGGCAACTGGAGTATGACTGGGATGTGTGCAGTAGGGTTGCCAGCGGGTGCAGGTGGTGAAAATAATCAGCTGAATATTCAAACAATGGCGCAAATTACTATCATGTATACATGTTACCTGGACGGGATGGGTTTTCCTCTGCTGTTAACCAGGGACGACTATTTTAAAAGGTAAAGAGCGCAACCACTTTGGGGGAATATATTTCCCACAGTTTTGGGGCCAGGCGAAAAATGATATGCTGTATCATGTAATGTGACCCTTAGCCAGGAGTTCTCTCCATAGGTCTCGAGAACCCTGTGCTGTGCCCCTTCTAGGTTGCACATCTTGATCCATTTGGTCTCCACCATCCACTGTCTCTGAGGTAGCCGTTAACTCAAGGGGTACCAGTTTACTATAGTTTTTATATCAGTGTATCTTCTACATTTTATTTTTACGAGTCACAGCACCCCTTCTGAGTCTGAGTGCATGGAGATCACTTTAGTTAATGGCCACTGGGATCTTGGTTGTTCTGTTTTTACTAAGAGCACATCTATGTTTATAACAGACTTGTTGCTGGCAGCCTGAGCCCCATAAAATCTTTCTCTTAGGCTCAAAAGATATTCTTTCCTCCAATGTCTATTGAAGGTGTCCAGTGCCTTTTTCAGACGTTGATATCCCTCCCGCAGTTGCCCTAAGTCATTATTTTCTATGGTAAGATCATCTACTTCCTCCTGGATATCCACACAAGGCATCGGATGGAGCTTTCTGCCATATAACATATGAGCCAGTGTCAATGCCTCAATCAAAATGCTTGCATCATCTAGATAGGTTAAAGGTCTGTCACTAATCCTAGCTTCAGTTTCAGTTATCACTGTTCTTAACTCCTCTCTAGTGATCTTAGTTCTGTGTAATGTTTTCTTTCAGCAGATCTTCACAATACCAATCATTCTTTTGGTAAATCCATTTTGCCCTGGTGCTCTTGGAGCTATGAACTGCCAGATACAATTTCAGATTCCCAGCACCGACTTAACCTTTGGGTCCTTCAATATATTTAAAAGTAGAGGTGCTGCTTCAATGAAATTGGTTCCAGTGTTGCTTATTAATTTATTAGGACAAGAGGGTGTAGAAGCTGCAGTTAAGGAGAAAAGAAGGCTTTTCTGGGAATGGAAGAAGGGTGGTAGCAAGGAGGAATATTTGCCTGCAAAGCGTAGGGCTAGAAGTGAGGTATACAGGGCGAAGTCTGAGTCACAGAGACTTTTACTTGATAACCCAAATCATGGGGAAAGGAAAAATATGATATTTAAGGTGGCAAATCAGATGAAGAGGGATAATCGGGATATTATAGGTGAGCAGTGTCTCAAGAATGATGAAGGAAGGGTAGTGGTGAACAATGAGGATATTGAAGATGCATGGAGAGAGCATTACAGCCGGTTGCTGAATGAGGAGTCTGACTGGGACATGGAAGGTTTGGAGCCAGCAGATCCAGTGTTTGGCCCTTGGCCTTTGATTGATGCTGCTACTGTGAGTGAGGCAATAAGGCAGGATGAAGGTGGGGAAGGCAGCAGGTGTCTGGGTTGACTGCCGAAATGTTGAAGGCCTCAGGAGATATAGGGGTGAGGTTAGTCACTGACATGATAAATATGATTATTTATGAGTGTGTTGTCCCAGATGATTGGCTGAAGAGCGTAATTGTAAATGTGTATAAAGGGAAGG
Source organism: Coenobita brevimanus (assembly GCF_032717465.1). Lineage (NCBI taxonomy): Eukaryota > Metazoa > Arthropoda > Malacostraca > Decapoda > Coenobitidae > Coenobita > Coenobita brevimanus. Next base: position 40,454,863 of record NC_137033.1, read on the forward strand.
GTGATGCCCTGGAAAGAGGAAATAATAGGGGTATAAAGCTTTTAGATCGGATAATTAAGGTACTGGAGAGAGTAATAGAAGGTATGATTAGAGAAAGTGTGAATTTATGAGATGCAGTTTGGGTTAATGCCAGGTAGGGGGATCACTGATGCTACATTCATTGTTCGAGAGCTTCAGGAACAAAATATTGGTAAGAAAAGGGATCTGTATTTTGTTTTAGTTGATTTGGAGAAGGCCTTTGACAGAGTCCCTAGAGAAGTGGTGAAGTGGGCAATGAGAAAGCTTGGCTTGGAGGAGTGGCTGGTTAGGGTGGTTATGGCTACGTATGTGGGTGATCACACCCAGGTAAGAGTGAATGGAGATTTGAGTGATGAGTTTTCTGTGAACGTTGGTGTGCATCAGGGGTCAGTTTTGATTCCCATGTTGTTTATCATGGTACTTGAAGCCCTCTCATGTGACTTCAGAAACAGACTCCCGTGGGAGATGTTTTATGCTGATGACTTGGTGTTGATTGCAGAGAACGAAAGGGAAGCGGAGGGAAAGTTTAGGAAGTGGAGAGATGCTATGGGGGCACAAGGACTTAAGGGTAAATGCAAATAAAACAAAAGTCATGAAATCTAGGGTTGGTGGCAATACTGTCAAAGACGTGGGAGAGTAGCCATGTGCAGTTTGCCACAACGGCGTGGGAAGTAATTCCACCTTGTCCGGTGTTTGTGATATATGGATGCACAAGAGATGTAATGGTATCAGAGGCAGACTGCGAGATAATGCTGATTTTATGTGTGCAGCATGTCGGGGAGAGCAGATGGAGATTGTCAGGCGTGAAAGGATTGAACTTGCTGGTGTATCTCTTGAGTGTGTGGAAGAGTTTTGTTATTTGGGAGACATGTTGTGTGCTGGAGGTGGGGCTGGAGTTAGCTCTGTGGCTAGGGTGAGAAGTGGTTGGAAGAAGTTCAAGCATCTCTTTCCTCTCCTGACATTGAGAGGACTCTCCCTACGTGCTAAGAGGTCTTTGTATGCAGCATATTAGGAGTGTAATGCTGTATGGTAGTGAGACCTGGGCAGTAGAGAAGCAGGATATTCGCAGGCTCAGACGTACAGAAATGACAATGATTAGGTGGATGTGTAGTGTGTCCTTGTGTCCAAGGTCTGGGGGGGCTGGGTTTACGATGGAAGAGTTGAGAGGTAGGATGGGACTGGAGTGTATTGGTGTTGTGATGAGGAGAGGTCGATTGAGATGGTTTGGGCATGTGGAGAGGATGAGGGATGATAATTGAGTGAGGAAGATGAGAAGTGTTAATACTGAGGGTGGGGTTATGAGGGGTAGACCGAGAAAGACATGGGACGAGGTCATTGGGTGTGACCTCAGGGTTTAGGGACTAATCAGGAAGGCTGCAATAGATCGTGCAGCATAGACAGCCGCCATTAGGTGACCAAAGCCGATGCATGCAAACATGTTGGAGCCTTTAAAAACGAAACGAAACGAAATGAAACGAAGACCTTCTAGCAGCAAATCTTCTAAATACGTTCGGGAATATTTCTGAACTCAAATCTTCTACCATTTCTAGATGGACTGCCCTTGTGTAGGCGCAAGTAAACAGACATATATACACCTTATGGGGAGTTCCCTCACCAGTAATAGTTATAGCCCGCTTGTAATCAACTACAGTTACCCTGAAGGGCCGACTTACATTTACCCTATCCCTTGGTAAGGCAGGTGGACCTGGATAGTCATATGGTCGTTATTCATCCCTCCTGTGTACCCTTAGGGATCCAATACCTTTCCTGGATTCGGACAAAAGTCTGAGGCACACCTCCGGGAAGAGTCAGATCATGGTTACAACTTCAACTGGTCTTTTATAATTATTAACTGTACAAAATAATTGACCTAAGGTAATAATATGGGATGTCTAGTTTGGAGAGGCAAATCACCCTTTATTATTCGGCCTCGGCATCTAATCAGACCCTTTCCGTCTAAGAACAAGCCTAAATCTCTTATCAGCTTATTCTTGTTCCCAGTGCCTTTGCCTAAAAGATCAAATATCTCTCCATAATAATTCTTTTGTATCCTTTTCAGCCAATATTCCATGGGATCAAACTTCTGATACCCCACTTTCTTATTAAAAAAATTTAACACCTAATTTAGTAGTACTAATAAGTTGTCTTACTGTTGAGAATCTGCTAATGTCAGTTTCTTCTGGCTCAGGTACTACAGGATCGAAGTTTACTACACCAACGTCAGCAACATTATACTGTTTCTGTTCTAGCCAATCTTTAGTGAGTAACCATTTAGGACCTTTAAACCCAGTCGAAGCTCTCGAGAGCAGATCAGCTGGGTTTTATTTTTTTATTTCTTTTTTATGTGTTTGACTCTGGGCATAGGGTTCAGAGCCAACTCCCAACCCCCAATAGTCCTCCTACATATCTCACACCTCAACATGTCACCACTTCGGCGTTAATACCCACATTGAATACATGCTAGGGCAGTCTCATACAGGACTTGTGAATTCGTATTAGTGGAGGTAATTTTATTTCATGTCGGTGGGTCTTCTGGTAGATCAGTAAAGTCTGCTTTTATGAAATTCAAATCCTTAAACTGTTCCCTGCCCCAGTGGGGATTTGAACCTGCATCCGGTAGAACTGCAGGCCACCTCTCTACCGATAGAGCTCTTTAATAGTCTTCACTACTGCGGACGAAAGGAATTTTGCTGTCTTCCTTCCTTATGCAGTAAAGACAAATCTCACTATCAGTCCATATAGATGTCCTAAAACTGAGTATCAAGGGTAGTGGTCAAATACCTGGCCAATTTAGTTCCTACTTCTACGGAAGCCAATTCCATTTGAGGTAGGGTTCTTCCTTTAATTGGCGCAACTCTGGCTTGGGACATAATAATTTTACTATCCTCTCCTGTTGCGCAATAGGCTACTGCTCCATAAGCCCTTTGTGAAACATCACAAAATATGTGGAAGTGCGACTTCTCATTACTGTTTATTTTCCTGGAAATACATGTGCTTGATGCGGTTTCAAACTCCTTTCTAAACTGTTCCCATTGTTCCATATATGTCTCACCTACAGTGATTCAGTGTCCCAATCTAACTTTTCTCGCCAAGCCTGCTGCACTAAACATTTGCCCCTAATAACTATACGACTAGCCAATCCCAATGGTTCAAATAACATGGAGACTTGACTTAACAAGGATCTCTTGGTGAGAGTGACATCAGAGAACTTAAATAGTTTCAAACTTATTTGATCAGCTCCTGTATCGCAGTTAAGACCCAACACGTTTTGAGTTTTGGAAATGTCAGAATTTGGATAGTCCTTTTGTATTTTATTCCTCAAAAGCGGTGAATTTGTATTCCAGCTCTGTAATGGCAAATTTGCCTTCCCACATATGGAACTGGCTACTTCATAAGCCTTCAATGTGTCCGACTCTGTATCAGCAACACCTTGCAAATTATCCATGTAAAAAGCCTGCCCTATTTCTGGGAATTTGGCATTTCCAAAATGATGCTTTAAAGTGTTGCAAAGTACAATAGGAAAAGGCTAGCACGAGAGCCAAAGAGCACCGATCGGAAACAGTAAGTTTTCAATGGACTATCCTCATTTTGAGGGTCTTGAGGCCAGAGGAATTTTGTAAATTTCCTAGTAATTTTGTAAATTTCCTATCTTCCACTCTCAATCCTATTCTGAGAAAAGCATTACTAATGTCTACTGTATAAGCATAAGGTGTCTCTCTAAATCTTAGTAATACAAAAGCACTCGTGGGCCCTTCGGGCCCCTCACACTTGCTTCTGCGGAGGGCTCTCACGTTTATGTGCTGTTCTACTGTAACGTTGTCACTTGGATTTTTATCAGCTAACCAACTGAACGTGTTATTTGCAGCTCCGGTAATGGAACCCAGTTTATTTTAGTTCTACCTCTGGACAAAAAATTCTACAGAGATCCTATGCCGGCCTCCCGGAGCAGCATTTTTGGTCAAAATGTGATTGCTTATTAAATATAGTAAAAGTTTTTCAATCGTGATGGGACCAAGTTTTGTTACATCAGTGAATTTTTTGTGATTTTTTTGCCAATTTTGGTGCGATTTGAATGTGTAGTTTCGGCTGCCCAAAATACACACACACACACACACACACACACGGCTAGTGCTATAGTATAGTCGATTCCATAACTTCTCTGTTAGTGTAGGTCCAGAGTATTGGCAATCATTCAAGGTAGCTGATCCTCTGGATGCATTACTACTACAATTGAAAACTATCCTTATGGGAGTAGTTACTGAATCCATGCTTACAGCATGATGTGACAAACAATGTCCTTCTTTGTGGTTAACAGGAAATTCTACCTCTTCTGTAAATTTATTCTGCAACTGATCTTTTATAATATTATCATATATGGTTAGATGTTCTGGTCTGACTCTCAACCTTCTTAGAAGAGAATTTAACTGAGACTTACCTGCTTGGTAATTTGTTGATAACTCCGAATGGTTAAGCTTCCATGATAATCCTACCCAATACTGTCCATCCATAAATTCCACTGACTGGTTATACAAATCCAGTTATTTTATCTTCAGGGGTTGGTTCTTCAGAATGTAGTCCTACGCTGTCTGGGTTCCATAATTTGTGTACAGGTTAAATTTTTACATCCAGCAAGTCATTTATATGAGTAAGTTCTAATTCTGCACCTAAACTAGCTACCATCAATGACTGTGTGGCGGTATCAAAGACTGAGTCTACTAGTTTGGGCTTTACTTTAGCCTGCTTTGGAAAAGGCAACTGACCCACAATAAGGTTGCCTCCTGGACTCTTGAACAACTGTACCTTATTCTTCTTGAAAGTCCTATGTAGGAATCTTTCACAGTAATTGGAACCAATTATCATTTTTATGGAACCCACAATATCTGATTCCACATTCCGTTTAGCCAACTTTATCCCTGAGCTATGTAGATGATCAGAGATTTCCTTCAGTCCCTTTATCGATATACTTGTCTTCATATTATCCAGTACAGCTGCTGTTATACGGCAAACTACACGCACAGGACACACCACACTACATGCACAGTACACACCACACTTCCTTTTCAAAATTAAAAAAATAAATAAATATGGCGTCGAATGACATAGCCTCGGAGTCCCCAGGGGGGGGGGGACCATAAATGCCCCCATCAACTGCCCCTCTGCCGGTGACGTCGCAAGATGCCTGGAACCACTGTCTGACTCTCTTCTTCATTTCTGCAACATATGTGGCCTTTCCTCTAACTCTCGCTCTGTTGAGCATCACCTCTCCTTCTCTAAACCTTACCTTTTTCTAACTGAGACTCAGCTGTCTGAGGCATCTGACAGCAGACCCTTTTATGTATCCTCCTACTTTCTCTATACCTATTTCAAAGCCAAAGGTGACTGTTGTGTATATATACGCAACAACATATCTTGCTCTCGTGTTCCTGAACTCGATTCTTCTGAATTTTCTATACTCTGGCTTCGGCTTTCCTGTCATTCTCTGACTAAATATATCTGTGCCCTTTACTTCTCCCCTAATTCTACTGACTATAAAAAATTCTTTGTCTATCTTACTTCTACGATGGAACACATTCTATCCATTTCTCCTTTCTCTTAAATCTCCATTCTAGGAGATTTCAATGTTCACCACCACCATTGGCTCTCCTCTCTTTTCATTGATCCACCTGGTGAACAAGCCTACACCATTTAAATCCTTAATGACCTAGAGCAGCTTGCACAGCACCCTACCCGTATCACTGACCACCTTGGAGAGAGCTCCAACATACTTGACCTCGTCCTTACAACTAATCCTTCTACTTACACTGTTAATCTTTTCTCTCCATTGGGCTCCTCCGATCACAACCTTATCACCTTAACCTGTCCTACCTCTCCGGTACGGCCTGCAGACCCTCCAAAGAAACATCGTCTGTGGCACTTTGGAGCTATAGATTGGGAGGCCCTCAGGCAGTACTTCTTTGATTTTCCCTGGAATGAGTATTGCTCCCATGGCCGTGAGCCATCTGAGTGTGCCATGCGCATTACGGAGGTTATTCTCTTGGGCATGGAAGCATACATTCCTTTCTCATATCCTTTGAATAATGCACGAAAGCCTTGGTTTAATCACACTTGTTCTAATGCTGTCCACAACAAGGAGAGGGCCTATAAAAGGTACCGGAGCCACCCCACCCCTGAATCACATCTTTCATACGTTTCTGCCCGGAATCGTGTTAAGTCTGTTCTTCGCTCTGCTAAAAATAATTTCATCTTTACTAAATGCTCTCAACTCTCTAACTCGAGTTCTTCCCGCTCCTTCTGGCACCTTGCCAAAAACCTTTCTAACAACTTTACCTCATCATTCGTCCCTCCTCTTTTCTACTCTGACGGCTCTGTAGCTATTTCTTCTACTGATAAAGCAGATCTCTTCACTCAGACTTTCTCCTCCAATTCCACCTTAGATGATTCCGGTGCTGTTCCTCCATCACTTCCCCCCTCTGACTTCCTCATGCCTGACATTAAAATTTCTTCAGCTGATGTATTTTCTGCCATCACAGGCCTCAATACTAATAAGGCATATGGGCCTGATGGAGACTCGCCTATTGTTCTCAAGAACTTTGCTTCTGTGCTTACACCCTGCCTAAGCAAACTCTTTCGCCTTTGTCTATCAACTTGTACCTTTCCTTCTTGCTGGAAGTTTGCTCTCATTCAGCCAGTCCCAAAGAAGAGTGACCATTCCCAACCCTCTAACTATCGTCCAATTGCTTTAACATCCTGAATCTCAAAAGTTTTCCAGTCTATTCCTAACAGATGAATTTTAAAGCATCTCTCCTATCACAACCTTCTTTCTGATCGTCAGTACGGGTTCCGTCAGGGACGATTCACAGGCGATCTTCTCACCTACCTTTCAGACTCCTGGTCATCCTCCTTTCGGGCCTTTGGTGAAAGCTTTGCCATTGCACTTGACATCTCAAAGGCTTTCGATCGAGTCTGGCATAAATCTTTAATTTCCAAACTGCCCTCTTACGGTTTCTATCCTTCTATCTGTGCCTTCATCTCTAACATCCTTTCTGGTCGTTCTATAGCCGCTATTGTAGACGGCCATCGTTATTCTCCTAGATCTATTAACAGTGGTGTTCCTTAGGGCTCTGTCCTATCACCAACTCTATTTCTTTTATTCATCATTGACCTTCTAAGCTGTACATCTAACCCTATCCACTCATACGCTGATGACTCCACCCTTCACCTTTCCATTCGATTCCCGGAACGTCCATCTCAGCAGTTACTTCAACAAACAAGGGATGAGGCTATGGCACACCTAATGTCTGACTTGGCTCGTATCTCTGACTGGGGTAAAAATAATCTGGTTGTTTTTAATGCATCAAAGACTCAGTTTTTGCATCTATCAACCCGACAAAATCTTCAACAGGTATACCCACTAATGTTTAATAATATTCAGCTTAATCCTGCATCATCTTTGAACATGCTTGGGGTTTCATTTACTCGGAACTTATCTTGGAAAAATCATATTACATCTCTTGTAAAATCTGCTTCCAAGAAATTGGGTGTGCTAAGCCAACTCCATTCCTTCTTTACCCCTGCACAATTGTTGTCTCTATACAGGGGTTTTATCCGCCCCTACGTGGAGAATAATTCTCATGTGTGTGGAGGCTCAATAGGGTGGAGTGAAAGGCTTTTCGCCTCATTAACTCTCCTCCTCTTATGACTCCCTTCAACCTCTGTCTCTTCGCCGCACTGTTGCATCTTTGTCTCTTTTCTATCGCTACTTCAATGGTCACTGCTACTCGAACTGTCTGCATGCATTCCTCCACTTCTACGACGGGCGCGTAGCACCCATCTATGTAGTAAACTCTCATCCCTTTTCTGGCCAACTCTCTAATGCAAGAGTTAACCGTTACTCCCAGTCCTTCATTTATGCAACAAGTCAGCTCTGGAACTGTCTCCCTCTGTCTGTATTTGCTGCTTCCTATGATCTCCAGTCTTTCAAACGCAGTGTGTCCAGGCATCTCGAAATGATTGGATCTTGAATTCGGCTCTCTCTTGCATTTTGTTTTTCTCTTGGAAGGAACAGTTTTGCGGGGTCTTTGCCTTTGGTTCCTTCTTCCTCACATTAAAAATATATATATATATATATATATATATATATATATATATATATATATATATATATATATATATATATATATATATATATATCTGCATAGTAGTATTACAGATCTAACTGCATCAAAAGACTGAGCTTCCTTAGTTGTTAAGAATCCTGTAATGGCTAGATTTACTTTGCCAATAATAGGTATCTTTAGTTTCTTCACAATGTCTGCAGAAATGAAGGTTTTCTGAGCCTCCATATCAAAAAGAGTACATGCTAATGGGTTTCTATTCTCAATCACTACCTTCACATCTGCTATTGGAACTGCAGCTGGCAATACTACTGGAGTAGTTCCCTTAGCAATTGTCATATTGACACTTGCAGTTTTAGGAACCTCATTTTTCATCCTTGGGCATAAAGCACTTTGAAGATGATCCCTTTTAGATTTGAAACAAAGATTTAGTTTAATTTTGCAGTCCACGGAAGTGTGTTCGGAATTTATGCATATTATACAACACCCCTATTCCTGAAGCTTTCCTACTCTCCCCACAAAATGACAAACCTATCTGTCCTTTACCATGGAAAGTTTAACTCCTTGTTTTCATCAGCTTGTCTATTTCTTGTCTTTAATGGTTTATCCTCATATTTTAAAGAGCTAAGGAAAGTACCTATCTCTTCTCTAGGCACATACTTAGCCTTCTCTGACTTAAATTTAGGTTGGTTAGTGTTTTTTTCTTTATTGCACCCTTCTGTTTAATTTCAGTAGGCTTTACTGTTCCTTGCAAATTTTACAGAGTTGCATTAAGCCTTCCTCAATCTTCTCACAGGAGAAATTATCCTTATGGTACGTACCATACAAGGCATCCTTGGTTCTTGGTAGAAGCTTTAAGGACATAATTTTTTAAAGCACCCAATCTGCTGCTTTAATATCTTCGTAAGTACCTAAAGCAAGTAAATTACAACTCATTGCAATTCTAAAATTTTGCAAGGAATCAGAATGATGTTTAGGTACGGGTTATTCAGTAAGAGCCTTCAGTAATTAGGTGGTGACCTGCTCCCTGTCTTCGTACTGTAATTCTGTCTAAGGATAGTCAATGCCTCCTCATAATTGTTTTCTCCCACAGTAATTCTTTTATCAACTTGTAAGGCGTCCCCTTGACCTGTCCTAACAGATATGTGAGTTTACTCACATTAGGGAGATCTGTTCTATCATGAACTATTTAAACTGATCCCCAAAGGATTTCCAATTTTGCTCCCCATCAAACTCCTGAAGTGTAATTTGTGGTAGTACAGCTTTACTTCGCTGTTCCACAACTTGTATTTCCGCGGCAGTCTCGGCCAATTTTGACACTTATAACCTCACTAATGTTAAATATTCCTCTAATTTACCTTCAAATTTTTTAGTCTCTGACTCTAGGAGATCTTTATCATCAGCTTTTACTATTGGTGCTTCTAAATTTACATAACCGTCTTCATACTTATTCCATCTGTCCTTTAGTATATTCAGGACACTATTTAATTTCTCCCTGGACAGAGGTGTTTCATCCAACGATTGTCTGCAATCATTTATGGCTCTCGTTACCCATCCTGCTTTACTACTAGATGATCTTATAACCCATATTCTCTGAGCTCAGAACTATTAACATCTTAGTATAACATAGGCCCACTCAAAGCTTGTACAGCATAGAACTGTTCTTTCTTCAATTCTATGTACTTTATACATTTCTGCAGGACCGCTTCTCTGCCATGATGATTCCAATGTATACCATCGGCTTTTAGAGTTGCTTGGAAAGGGTTTGCATTAAAATGGATAAAATCCTTCCCTTTCCTAATCCTCTACAGCTTCCTATTCACGGCCCTGCTAACTAATTTATAAGTACCATAGCAAACTGGTGAACCATATGGTAGGTTTCTAGGCTCAAGAAGGGTTATGGTACCGAGGATTTACAAGAACCTTCAATGGCTCCTAACACGGCTAGTATTTTTTCAACAATTTCATTAACTTCCACATCTTCATAAATATCATTTCCTCTCAGGAAAAGGATATTGCGGTCATGCTTCCAATCTAATACGGCATTAGCCTCTCATCATCAGAAAAGGAACTTGCCCTTCCACCTGGAGCTCTGTATGTACGTACTTCCATGTCATCCACTTCTGCATAATGTGGGAGTAGGCTGTGCCCAAAGAAACGGAACCTTAAAATAATTCAGTGCTTCAGCACACATCTGTTATCCTCACTCAGGTCACCAAAAACATGTTTAAAAAATTTTATATAAATACACTCCATTATCTGATGAGTGTAAGTCTAACACGACCTTAAGTACATTCACGTAAGTCTTTTAGGATGGTTAGGTGTAACTGATATTCCAACTCACCTAGTTATTATTCTCCTATCTCCTAGCTAATTCCCCACTGACTTAGCCAAATCGTAAAGGTTACTTAGCTAGAAAGAGTTGGATAACAGATGACGACGAGCCTGATGTTTAGGTCGGTTGCCTGAGCATCCAAGCGTCCTTAGGTGCGTATTTTACAGCATGCTAACTAAATGCGCTTTTGTAGCAGTGTGAGTGAACATGGCGAGCATCTTCTCCCTCATAGGATTGAAGAGGTGCCAACTATTTATTAATTACAATGCTAAATATGGTTAAATTACTTCATGATATATACAAGGTGAATCTCACTTATTTTAATCTTAGTTTAAATTAAACTAAAGGCAAATATTCCCTTTATCTATGTAAATATGTATTAAACTCTCATTCGTTTTTCACGTGAGGCATTTCATACTCACCACACAGGCAGTTAGGTCAATGGAAATTTCCAAAGTATTTACATGTATTTACAATATAGTTGTCCACAAGGGTTAAATGCAGTCGCATTAATTTATTAATAATAAGAATTATTGAAGAGAACGTAATCTCTGGGTTACAAAACAGCTGGAATCAGTCATTAACACTCTCCAGGTTTCCCTCTGCTTTTAACCAGGGACGGCTATTTTAAAAGGTAAAGAGCGCAACTGCTCTGGGGGAAAATATTTCCAACAGTCTTGGTGGTTCGTATTATTATAATTATATCATAAACCTATCAGAATTCCCCAAGACTATATAGGTGTGTGCTTACAGATATATATATATATATATATATATATATATATATATATATATATATATATATATATATATATATATATATAAAGGGTATTATCAGTCTCTTCCCTACCTTATTCTCTTAATACTGTGCACCACAAATGTCACTAAGATGCTCTTTAAGTAGTCAGTCCAGCCATCCTCCTTTCGCTTTCAGTGATACAGTGAACTGCACCATTTTTTTTTTTTTTTTTTTTTTTTTTTACCTTCTGTAATCATCTGGCAGTTTATGCATCAGATTCATTCCCATCACGTCATCCAATATACCACGATTCTTGGGAGAAAGACAAGATTATAAACGGCCAACCTTATAGCAATTTTTAAAAAATGATAGGTGATGGGGACATGTTCAGCACCATATTATCCCTTTAATTCATACCTTAGCATGTTACCTATCATTTTAATCGAGTTTATCGCTTGGATGAATCAGACTAACGGCACAAACCTCCAACCATGAAGACAAACCTTGTCATATGAGGCCTTAGTAATATAACGAATGAAATGATTACTAATTTTTGTCTGTTCTGTTATTCTGAATTTTGCTAAACAAGAGCAATTAACCCGCCCCATCCTGTTGACGTGAATTAACGTCCACACGCTTTGTCACTGCCAATCCTGTTGATGTACATAAACGCGCCTCAATTGCAAAGTCCATAATTTGCACAATTGTCAAAATCCGCACATGATTTTTGATTCGCCCACCCAGGCAAGCCTCCCCTAACTGCCACCAGGCGGGCAGCCTCCCAGACCCCTCATGACCCGCGCATGCCCTTGTCTTGGTCACTTACCTGTTAGCCCAGGTAAGGTCAGACATGGCACGTAGAGGTCTCTCTGACGAAATACAATCCGCCCTGGACGCCTTAACAGGTGATAGTGATTCTCCACTGGATGACGATGTGGAGGATAGGGATTATGTGCAGCCTGAGGAGGAAACAAGCAGCAGTGATGAGGAGGTCCCTTCGCCAAGGAAAATGCGGTATGTTACGTACCGTAAGGCGAGGGAAGGCCAGCCTGGACCCCATACACATGCACGGACCTCTCTCCAGCCCCTAGAGAGAGATTCAGATGAGGACGAGGACAAGGATGAGGACGAGGACGGCGGCATAGGACGTGATGTAACCTCGTGGTTGGGGAGGGAGAAAATTTCACCGCGAGGATCAGAAGGTGCGGCGAGAAAGCAAATCAGGTATGGTTCTTCTGTAATGTCTGGGGGAGGCGAAAGTGGTGTGGAGGGAGTGAGGGGTGAAAGGGAAAGTGGTGTGGCAGGAGTGAGGGGTGAAAGGGAAAGTGGTGTGGCGGGAGTGAGCAGTGAAAGAAAAAGTGGTGTGAGGGAGGCAGCACGAGCACGTGGTGTACGTGGACAGCGGGGGGGGGGCGAGGTGGAGCCGCTCCCTAGCATTTCTTTCATCCCACAATATTCCCTCACTTCCCACAGCCCCATGATGTGGGGAAAGGAAGGAAAGGGAAGGGAAAGGGGAAAGGAAAAGGGAGAGGGAAGAGAGGTGCCAGTGAGGAAGGGCGCTGCTCTCCACCTCCCCAACCTCCCGCACCACCCTCCCCTCCCCCACCACCCTCCCCTCCCCCACCACCCTCCCCTCCCCCACCACCCTCCCCTCCCCCACCACCCTCCCCTCCCCACCCTGACGAAGGCGACGATGGGGACGAGGCTGGAGACTGTAGTGTGTCGTGGAACTGGGAAGATGGGAGTAATTTCACTCCCATCATTCACCCTTTCACTGAGGAGTGCTGGTCTGGTTGCACGGCTCCAGGTATCCATGCGGGCTCCACTAGGGTGGATTTCTTCCACCTGTTCTTTGGGGAGGAGTTTGTGGGCCGCATAGTGGAGCAAACGAACCTATTTGCAAGCAGCCAGCCCCATGAAAGTGAACATCAAGGTACAACGAGCAGGCACTCCCAGCAATATGACTATCCCGTAACCCTAACTGAAATGTTCCTTTTTTTTGACCTGGTTCTCTTGATGGGTGTTGTACAGAAAAAAAATCAAATACCTGCGTACTATTCCACAGACCCAATGACCATCACATCTTTCTTTGGAAAGGTAATGGGTCGTAATCGATTCCAGCAGATTCTCAGCCGCCTCCACTTTTATGATGCAGACGACCCTGCTAATGCTAATAACACAGATAAAATGAGGAGAATTAGGCTTGTCTTTGATCACCTATGGGAAATGCTCCGCTCGTCATTTTATCCTTACAGAAACTTCGTCATAGACGAGAGTCTTGTGTTGTGGAGAGGCAATATTTCCTTTTGCAAGTACATACCCAGCAAGAGACACTGTTTCGGGTTCAAGATCTTTGTTATGTGTGACTGTAAGACTGGTTATTTATTTATTTATTTTTTATAATGAATGGAGGAAGGAAAAACAAAGGAAAAAAATAAGTCCATGTGCAAGACATAGTCTTGTACATGGGCACACAGACAGATATAACAGAAGATCGTAGTATTGGACTCTCAGGGGCCGTGGTGAAGACAATGATAGAGGAGTACCTTCATCGTGGTCATGTGTTGTACCTGGACAACTGGTACACTAGCCCTTTTCTCGCTTGGTTCCTCCACCAACACGACACCAGAGTCTGTGGTACAGTAAAGAGAAACAGTCGCCATATGGTCAAGGTAGGGAGGAAACTTGACAAGAACGAGATGGTTTTCTTCCAGGCAAATAACATCCTTGCCACCCTGTGGAATCACAGCAGCGAAGTTTGCCTCCTGTCAACTGTACACAACCCCCTGAAGCACCGCACAGACTCTGTTAATTACCGCAGCGAGAGGAGGCGCCACGTCTGGAAACCTGAGTCGGTACTGGACTACAATCTCAACATAAGGCAAGTGGATCAGTCTGACTCCATGATTTCCAGTGTGGACTGTGCCAGGACCACGATGAAGTGGTACAAAATGCTCTTTTTCCACTTGCTCGACATCACGGTCCTCAACACACACTACCTCCACGCCATGACAACGGGAATCTCCGAGACCTTTGAGGGGTTTATGAGGGAGCTCTCTCGTGAAATTATCGCCAGGTACGCACAGGACAGGCCCCCACACCACACCCCCATTGCTGCCCAGACTTCCCTATGCCTAGCAGGACGCCACTACCAGAGCACTATCCCTCCCCAACCAAACCATCCTAGACCCCTGCACTTCTGCCATGTATGCACACACTCAACAGTAAGACCAGCCACTCAGAGAAAAGACACAAGGTACGAGTGGCAGACTGCAATGTAGCATTGTGCCTTCATCCCTGTTTCAAAGAATATCACAACTACCTACACTACTGATACTGTGTGTGACAGTGATAATATGATGCTCACTGTAGAAGTAAGGCCTATACATACTGTATGCGATAATATGACGCTCAGTATAATGGTAAGGCCTGTATGTGATAAGAATTATATAAAGTTGAAACGTGTGTAATGTTAGTGGTAAAATAATATATAAGTTGAAAAATAGTGTAAGTTGAAACAAGAGATATCACAAGTACACTCACTGTGTAAATATGCGATAATATGACGCTCAGTAGAACAGTCGGGTCTGTAAATATGTGATAGCAATTATATACAGTGGAAACATGTGTATTGTTAGTAGAGAAGTATTATATAAGGTGAAAAATAGAGTGTAAGTTGAAACACACGCTCTCAACGGCAGTGTTCCCAGGGTCCTCAGGAGCCTCACCTCAAGATCGGCCCCATAACTTTTATTCTAAAATGGTCCTAATGCCACTCATTAGCTCAGTACATCCAGGAGGTCTGAGTCAAGTCTCTCTCATGAATATATAGTGTGATAACAACGATATAAAGTGGAAATGGGTGTAATGTTAGTGGGAAAGTATTTTATAAGTTGAAAAATAGTGTAAGTTGGAACAAATGATATCGCAATTACACTCACTGTGTAAATATGCGATAATATGACGCTCAGTAGAATAGTAAGGTCTGTAAATATGTGATAGCAATTATATACAGTGGAAACATGTGTATTGTTAGTAGAGAAGTATTATATAAGGTGAAAAATAGAGTGTAAGTTGAAACAATAGTCATAGCGACTTCATCCGCTATGTAATTATGCGCTATTATTACGTTAAATATTATCATAAGGCCTGTAAATATGTGAAAACAGTTCTCTAAAGTGGAAAAGAATATAATGTTATTGGAAAAGTAATATGTAAGTTGAAAACAGAGAATGCGAGTTGAAACAACAGTCACAGTGAGTTCACCCAATAAGTAAATATGCACTAACATTATGCTAAATATTATCGTAAGGCCTGTAAGTATGTGAAGACTGTTCTTTAAAGTGGAAAAGGGTATAATGTTATTGAAGAAGTATTATGTAAGTTGAAAAAATGAAATGTATGATGAAACAACAATGTTAGTGAACCATCTGTGAACAATTTGGGCGATTTCGCTAGGTTTGCCCGATGGAACAATGCTTATTTCACCTCTATTTTTGTATAAACACCATAATACTCTTGTATTACATGTTTCTTTGTTTGTAATAAATATATATCTCTACCTATTGTGAATGGTTTCACATACTAATAATACCATAGAAAATGTGAGAGCCACAGACCACCTCCACAGAACACAGTACCAGGTGTAACGAAGATATACCTGTTTAGGCCACTTATAGACCCCGGTGAACACTTTCTCTGTGATTAGCCATTGTTTCTCACCAAAAGCGGAGGTTTGAGCCAAAAAAAAATTTATCCCAAAATGGTCGGGATTGGGGGGAGTCAGTGGTGGAAAAGTGTTCGGGACGGGGCGGGTTAAACATTTTGCAATTCAGTACAAAAACAATATTTTCCCAGTTCATAGACTGAAACAAAAGTATCACAGTTCGAATGTTGATCGGCTCTGGTTTGCATGTTGGCAGGTACGACCGAAGACCAGCCGTCAAGTAATGATGGAAAGGAGCGAGCACCCTCCACTTAGACAATTTTAGGTTCTTTTGCCTGGGATTGTACAATAAAACAGAGGTCCAGTGCACTGTTCAAAAACAAAATGTGTTCCACTTACATAACAGTGCAACGTTATTTATCTTATGGTCTTCGCAACTTTCATTAGTGTCCTTAAATAAATTTTAGCACCATAAAATTGTCCATCCCTACTATCAGCAAGGGTCACCCACAAAAGTTCATTCTCCTTTTTATTGTTATTATTTTTTTGTCGAGCCCTGAGCAATACTTTGAGAGGCACAGGAAGATTGGTAGCATCGCTTTCCTGGCGACTTATTCTGTGCAGAACACCCTCGTATCTTCTTTTACGTTACTAATGCAGACTCCCATTAACAAAACTTGGCTGTATAAATAATCTATCTATCTATTGCCAGACGCCTCAATCCCGTTTGGGGTGGCAACAAACAAATCGCCTCCAAGTCGCCCTGTCCCCTGCCATTTCACTGCCCTGCTCCCAACTCACACCCCCCTCTCTCATATACCTCTCCACCCCATCCCTCCATCTCATCCTCGGCCTCCCCCTCCCTCTCCCCCTCTCCAACTCACTCACATACACTCTTCTTGTCAGTCTCTCACCCTCCATCCTCTCCACATGGTCAAACCACCTCAGTGTGTTCCTCATAATGCTTCCTATCACATCCACATCCACACCACAACGCTCCTTTATATCCTCATTCGTCAGCCTGTCTCTCCATGTGACTCCACAGGCTCCTCTTAGATAACTCATTTCCATTGCTCTCACTCTTGACTTGTGTCCTTCCAACAACGTCCAAGCTTCACTTCCGTACGTTAGAGTTGGTATCACAATACGGTCATGTAGTAACTTTTTCACTTCCATGCTCACTTCCCTGTTTCTTATCACTGCTTTCAAAGAACCAGCAACCTTTCTTCCCTGCTGTACCCTTTCACGCACTTCACCCTCCAAACCTCCATCCTTACTCATCACACTACCCAAGTACTTAAACGTACTCACATTTTCCAATTCCTCACCATCCAACCTCGCTGTACATTCACTGACTTCACCTCTCTCAAAGACCATCACTTTACTCTTCCCTACATTCACCTTTAGATTCCGTTTCTTACACACTCTCCCAAACTCATCCACCAAGCCTTGCAGCTCCCCTTCGTCTTCACTCAGCAACACAGTATCATCTGCACACATCAGTACAGGGAGTTTCCAAACACTATCCTCTCTCACCAGGGCCACTCCAACATCCACTACCCTACCTTGGACCTCTTTTATTACCCCATCCATGTAAAGATTGAACAACCATGGAGACATGACACATCCCTGTTTCAACCGAACTTTCAAAGAGAAAAATTCACTTAGTTCACCATCCACACGCAATGCAGCCTTCGCACCATCGTACATACTCTTCACAGCATTCAACAACTTCCCATCTACTCCATATATTCTTAACACTTCCACAATCCTTGTCTATCCACCCTGTCATATGTTTTCTCCAAATCCATGAAAGCCGCATACAACTTCTTTCCCTTCTCTAGAAACTTTTCCACTAAAGATCTAAGAATGAATATTTGATCTACACAACCTCTTCCCTTCCTGAAGCCTCCCTGTTCTTCTCCGACTAATTTTTCTGTTCTTTCTCTAACTCTGTCAATAAGTATCCTACCATACACCTTTCCTATTATACTAAGAAGACAAATGCCCCTGTGATTACCACACACTTCTTTTTCCCCTTTTCCTTTGTACAAAGAATAATTATACCTGACTTCCAATCCTCCGGGACTCTACCTTCCTCCCAGGCAAATCTGCACATCTTCCACATCCATTCTACTACTATCTCTCCCCCATGCTTCAGCATTTCATCACACACTCCATCAATTCCTGGGGCTTTCCCCGATTTAACTTTCTTCATTGTTTCCACAACTCCTATCCTACTGATTTCTTCCTGTCTTCTCACCTCCCTCCTTCTCCCAGCCATTCCCCAGCCACTTATACTCGCATTACTTCCATCCTCTATGTTCAACAATTCCTTAAAGTGTTCTCTCCATCTGTTCACTTTTTCTCCCTTCTCCACTAGTAATCTACCATTTTTATCTTTCACTCCCCTGCTAACTTCACTTTCACACTGTCTTACTCTTTTCACCTCTTTCCAGAACATTTTCTTACAGTCCCTCCACTTTACACTCAAATTCCTTCCAAATTCCTCATAATAATAATGAAGAGTTAAACATTGAGGTGTAATATGCAACATACGTCGCTTTGGAAGAAGTTTTACGATGCCTGTTATACTTCTTAGTACATGGCTACTTTTGTCTTGAAACTACAATTTTAATAAATGTCTGTGTAATTTTATCTAGGTCTACGCTATCCAAATACCGCCAACCGGGTGGTGTAATCACATCACCATGATGTTAAACTTAGATAACAGATAAACAGTGCTCATTCAGGAAGAGTTATTAAGACAAGTAGAACATTATTGTAGACAGATTGGAAAAACAGTGTACAATGAAAGCAAGGAAGGCCGGAAGCTTCTGGCTCATTGGGTATGATTTGTCAGATATGTTTCATTTTTTAACTGATGTAGAAACATTCCGAAACCACCATCGGGGAGCTTTTGAATTTCTGCTTCTAAATCAACTCCGAAATAGACGACCGTAAACAAAGTTTCGATGTAAAAGACTGTCACATTATGTTTTTCTTTATTTACAGTTTATGGTGTGTTCATAATACAAACATTTAGGAAATCAGTGATGTGTGGTATATGTCAGTGCACCACACGTCAGTCTAAAATGAAACTATTCGCCAGACAGTGGAAGCATGTGTGTGTGAAGTTTGTTTTATATGAGTAATGACAGAACTCTTGTAACTGTAAAAATGTAAACGTGTATCGAGCACTAATGATTTAATTATCGAGAAATAACTTTTTTTTTTTAAATAGAAAAGAACAGATGATGATGAATATTATCATCATAGTCGTCATCATCATCATTATAAGTATCGTTTTTATTGAATTTTTCCCACAAAATAATTCAGGGGACGAACATGAAATGTTAGTAATTTCAGGCTGTTTTGTATTTTGCTGTCACTAGGTACACGACTTTGCTGAGTTTAGAACAGATCTCAGTCAGTGAAAAGGGTAATGAAAAATGTATCGAAGTTCTCCAGTTCGAAGTCTCTCCTAAAAAGCTGGATAAAATCGAATGAAGATATGAATAATAAATGTTATCTGAGTAGCCAGTGAGCGCTCAGCAGTGTTGCCACACATACGATAATTATCGTATACTACGATAATATTGCTTCTCTTACATGTACGATACCATTTTCTATTATCATACGGTTACGATAATTTTGGGTTAAAAGCTAGCATGGCAGTAAATTTTGAGGCACGCATAGCTAATCATGCAGTGTTGTTCCACAATTGGACAGATGAGGATCTTAATGGCTGTGACGGTCTTCAATGAAAATATTTTTTTAATGGTCTTACTGAGTTATTACGTGCAAGAGTAAGCTCATTTCTATGAATTATCTAAGTTCTGTGGACTGCATCCTGTTGCTAGTCAGAGTGATTTTCTAGACTGGCACTAAGGCTATTTATTTTCCTTGAAGTATTATTCTTGTAATAAAGGATATGATTATACTATCGTAATATTATCATTATGAGATTTTCATGGTATGCTCTAATTCTAATACAAAATAAGGTGATAAATATACACCTGAGCATACGTCAGTACCTTACAAAACGACGTTTCTTATGAAGATAATTGTAATCGGTAAGTTTTCAATAAATAACCAAGGCATCGGCGACCGTTTTAAAATAGACTACATCAGATTCTTAAAGTTTTTAAAAAATAATGATGTACGATAATTCCAACGAAAAGTCGATAATTTTGAGGGGCCGGTACGATAATTCCCATCTAAAAGTGTGGCAACACTGGCGCTCAGTTCGCATCCATCAGGTCAGTGGTGTGTTGACAGTTGGTGTGTGTGGGTGTTTTCATCTCTCCGTCTCGTTACCTCTTCGGAGTCAGGTACAGCTGATATTCCTCTAAAAGCATTGACTTCTGCCTTCCATATTCCTTTCACGCAAAAACAGTTCATGTAATGCCTTCCACTGCCACAGCCAACAGAGAAGTGTCGAAGGAATATTGTTCGTGTCTATTTCTCTCATAATCTTAACAGCATAGCCCGGCGGCAGCATAAGCATAATACCATCCATCCATCATCATCAACTAATCGTTTTTTCGACCCACGAGAATCGTAGAACTTACTCAGTTCCGACATTTAAGGCGAAGGAGATTAGCCTCACCTATACCTGAGTGGCATTATGTATGCCATAAACTCCACATCTGTCAGATATAAACTTACACAGGCTCAGTCTGGTTGGAGCACCTTAGCTCAATAAACCACCAGATATCTTTGATAATACGCAGTAATCAATGGAGGTAGATTGTTTCAACTTCTTCAGTCTCAGCTGTAACAGTTAAGATGAGAGCATAAACAAGTTACCTTAATACTAGGTTCCCGAGAGGAATGCTTTCATGTTGCGGCACTGATGTAACTAGGCGGTGTAGCTTCCCAATTATATACTAGTACGTGTCCCTCATCTACCTCTCGATCCCCTGAAAGGAAGATACTGTAGTAGGCCGCTGGAGAAAAGCATGCAGTCCACGCAGTGACTGGGTTCACATTCAGATGAGGCTGTGGTTACTACTACTACAACTACTACTACTGCCACCACCTGATCACCCTGTGATGTGACTCAGCCTCAGGTGAATAAAAGCGACAGAAATATACAATCGCTTGATCAGAATTCCAGAGTTATTCCGATCTTGAAAGGATAACGGTAACAGTAATAACACACAGGAACACATGACCTGCTCTCTGCTGAAGAACAATGGCCCAGCGTTGGCTAGAATAAAATACTAGAATTGTTCTGATCGTGAACGTGATTATGGAAAGTGTACTAGCACTCTCCTATTTCTCTTCTAAAAAAAAAAAAATCGTCTGACATCAACTGGAATGGAATACTAGACTAGTTCCGACCATGAAAGTTATGTTGGTAACAGTACTCGCACTATCAGTTTCCTATGACTCACACTTTCTTGAGGAAAAGTCGTCTTAGGTTGGCTGAAATATAACACTAAAGTTGTTCCGGCCATGGCAAGGTGAAATAGAATCGTCCGACGTAGCAAGAAAATAGTACTGATGTTACCCATATGCTATATATATCGCTTATATTCTTCAGTTTCTCGCCTTCTTTCTTCAAATACTCCTAAAAGCTGCTCTGTCCGTCTGTCTCTCAGTAACGATTTTCAAACATAAGGTGTTTTAGACTTTAGCGATTTTAGCAGAGCCACACCACATCACTTAAAATTACTCCCTGACAGCACTACACACCAAGGTAGTTAACCGAATGACCCTGAAGCTCAATTATGAAGTATTTCTGTACATCTTCACAAGATCACATTACTACCCAGACAACAAAGAGTCGTACAGTCGCTCACGTGGGGAACGCCCTACCTCCTTTTCCTTGGTGATTTATATTGTATATTAAACCTTATGGATGTAATCATCATCGTAATCAGCATCATCGCGACCTGTTTTCCTACCCAGTGCTATGTATCATTCACCAGAACAATAAGCAAGGACTTCGTTACTCACTCGTACACCTACCTAGAACTAAAATAGGACCATCGACTATAAATTTGATGGTTACATAGGTATTCAAGTGGAAGACTGGGACTTACCACTGCCGAGGGGATGTGGTATCACTTCGAATAGAAGCGGTCACCGAAGGTTGTATCCAATCCCTCCAATTAAAAAAGTCTATCCTAAACCGACCTATATGATCTGAAAATGTCAAGGATGAAATATAATACACGTTATCGTAAGAAAAGAAAAATGGTAGTAGCAGGAATAAAGTACAATATGAGGTATTTGGCTGACAGACTAAAAGGTTTAAGCTGAACTGATGTGGTATTGTGTGCTGTGGTGTCGGTGGCAGGGTGATTTTGTATGTTGTGCGAGGTGGTATTATGTGGCGTCACTGAAGTCTCCAAAGTCTACGGGACTGAACCACAAAGCGCCCGAAAATCGTGAGAGACAGACGATCAGAACGGCTTCTAGAGATGCTCCTGCAATAAAATGAGGTGCCGGGGCAGGCTGAGTGAGATAAGGTAAACAATCCGTCTGGTGGTAGGGAGGATCAACTGTCAGGTGCATTCTTTGACTGTGTGGCATGTGACGCGCATTGAAACCACCAAAAAGTGAAGCCTGTAGTTGTTTTTGTTTGTTTGTTCTTGCCCAGGCTTATATGAAACCTGAATCCGATGAAGTGCAGGTTTAACCCCTTAAAATATATGATGGCGTCATTTCCATGTTAATTAGGCCATTAAAGAAGATTTTATTCAGATTCGGCTATATATCGTTTAGTGAGAAAGTTATATATAAAACTCCTCTAGTTTTAATAACTTCCTCCAAGCCGAATAAAAAAAAAGTCTGTTTAAAGACAAGTTGGAGTAAACAAAACGCCGAGAACTCAGGCCCCAGGCTGTCGACGAAAAAAATCGCCCGGTAGCCTATGCCTCCGCCAAGCCCTGCGCACGGACTCGCCGTACAACCTCCATGATAGAGTTCAATGTGGGTTGAAATGAGGCTAAAAATAAACTAAGTCGATCCCATATGGCCTTGACCTTTGATCTCTTGATCTGGATGACATTATCAGTTCATTGCCATTTCATACTGTATCACTGACGATAGTTTGGTTGAAAACCGTTGAGGGGTTAAAGAGATATCGCGCCCACGCCCATATGACCTTGCCATTGACTCCTTGACCTTGCTGACCTAATCAATTTATTGTCCCTTCATACTACATCACTGACAAAAGTTTGGTCGAAATCCGTCGAAGCAATTAGGAAATATTACTCGCACAAGTATTAACTCACTCGACCCAAAATTGTCTTGACCTCTAACCTCTTGATCTAGCTGACCTAAACAGTTCATCATCTCCTCATACTGAACCACTGGCAAAAGTATGGTAGAAATCTATCGATGGGTTCAGGAGATATCACACCAAGAAAAGTGTTCCGGACTCAAGCACGCACCAACGTACCCATACACACACGGACGGACAGACCAATCGCTTAATGCCTCCTCCACCATAGATGAGGGGAGGCATAGAAAGTGTATAAAACATCCCGCCATTTTGGTCACCACGACAAATCGGCCCTTGTTGACACAGACGTATTTTGTAACTCTGTACAATACCCTTAACCACTAAACCTCGAAGTGGAATGCAAGATCCTTATTTTTTACGACAGTTTTTGAAGCAACTGAGGAAGATCCAACATGTTTAGCTCCCCCATATCGTGGCTGACTGCACTTAGTAATGTGAGATGCAGCCTGACCATAGCTAACAAGAGCAATCACAGATTGCAAACCTCCGCCAAGGCGGTGATGTTATCTTGTAATTTTTGTGCAATTATAGTAGGCATTATTTAGTGAGTTAGAGCCAAAACATTGAATTTGCCACTATCCCGCAATGGTAAAGAATCCTTTAAAACATTCCTGGATCCAGATGATGATCCGCATCACCACCAAAATCTAATGGACTGTATCTTGGGTCATACTTTACACTTCCATAAAATTTCAGCAAATCTGGTCATAACTTCTCAAGTAATCCTGCTAACAGACAAACAGACAAACAAACCAACACGGGCAAAAACATAACCTCCTTGGCGGAGATAATAACCACTGGCGCTCCGAAAATTACAGTAAAATATGGATTTGCATCGACTTTGCCAAGTAAGATGAGTACGATATTAAGTTACACAATACGTCAGCATAATCAAGGAGGTAACTGAGAGTGGTGAGGAAAAGTGCAGGATGAACTATACCCATTGTACAGTATTTTAAGTTGACCTAAAAAAAAAAAAAATACATATCTCCATCATCAGTGTTGAGTTCTGATTAGAGATTAACTGTATGAGGTTATGGAATGGATGTAGAGCGGTATTAATGTCATATTCTGCCATTAGCTACGGCATAAAAGCTAAAAATCAAGGGAAGAAAATCGCCGTCAAGATGTGAAAAGAAAAAGAAAAAAAAGAAATATAGTACTGTCGTGGCCGGTTGAACTAAGACCAAAAAAAGTATGCTCTATGAATATAGATGTTACTAGGGTTATTGGCTTGAGTGCAGTGATGGATTGATACCAATTATCCTTCAAGAACGGATGTGTCGGGTGAGGGGGAGAAATGTGGTGGAAGAAAAATTAGATGGGATGAGCTGGTTTTGTGGTGGAGGGTAAGGAAGGTACTCATCCATCCATCATTCAAATATTTCTTTGCCCCACCAGAAGCGTAGGAGCCCTGGGCTAGGCTAATCAGTCCCGATAATAAAGGCGAGGGTGGCCAGCCTCACTCGTCCCTAAGTGCCATTACGTGAACAATATATTCCAACTACTCCTCAAAGATAAACCTTTACAGGTTCAGTGCGTTTTTTTTTTATGCGAGGAAGAAGGAACCAAAGGCCGCGGGCCTGCAATTATTGTTCCTTCCAAGAGAAAAACAAAATGCAAGAGAGACCCAAATTCAAGATCCGCTCACTTCGAGATGCCTGGACACACTGTGTTTGAAAGACTGGAGATCATAGGAAGCGGGAAATACAGACAGAGGGAGACAGTTCCAGAGTTGACCTGTTGCATAAATGAACGACTGGGAGTAACGGTTAACTCTTGCATTAGAGGGTTGGACAGAAAAGGGATGAGAGTTTGCTGCTAGACGGATGCTATGCGCCCGTCGTAGAGGTGAAGGAATGCAAGCAGACAGTTCAGAGGAGCAGTGACCATTGAAGTAGCGATAGAAAAGAGATAAAGATGCAACAGTGAGACAAAGTGACAGAGATTGAAGGGAGTCAGTAAGAGGAGGAGAGTTAATGAGACGAAAAGCCTTTGACTCCACCCTATTGAGAAGAGCTGTATGTGGGGAGCCTCCCCACACATGAGAGTTGTACTCCACACAGGGGCGGATAAAACCCCTGTAAAGTCAACAATTGTGCAGGGGCATCTGACTAACTAAAGCACCAGGCGACATTTGGTTATACAGGTACATAACACCCAACTTGGTAGGCAGGTTTCTGATTCACAGGAAACCATTAGGCCTCTCAATAAGTGTAGTCATCCGGAAACAGCACCATATCCACTGAGTGGATGGTGGGAACAGTCACCAACTCATGAGAGTGTATCCAGTGAAAACGGGTGATGTAAGATTACTTGTCTGAGTGCAGTCAAGGTAATTTTGAAGTTTTCTCGAATACCAAGAATATCAACAAAATGAGTTCGTGTTGCCCTCATGTATTTGATATGTGGTTTCTTGCAACGAAGGCAAATGTAGAAATTATCAAAAGAGCGCACACCTCCACCAGTGCCAGTGAAATCTGTGATATACTGCTGCAGTTGTGCTTTCGTACCAGAAGAATACTTTGAACGTCCCACATACTAAGTTAGTACTAGTGCCTTAGTCTGTTCAGTTACACAGTTTCAGAGAGCAGGGGCGTACCCAGAAAGTTCAGAAGGGGGGGGGGGAGAAGGATGTCTATAGATTCTTCAAAAGGAGGTGGGAGGCGAGTGAAGCGAGCCTGTGCAGCTGGGGAGTCTGGGTGGGCGTTGTGAGCCTCCCCCCCTCCCCGGAAAATTTTTGAAGAATATGTACTTTTAGGGGATTTCTGAGGCCTATGAAAGTATGTATTGGAATATTTAAATAAATCATTCTAGTGAAAATGGCGAAATATAATGCAAGAAAATGATTTTGGCTAAAAAAAAAAAAAAAAAAAACTTTTGTAATGATCCTTATGGAATGAAAGAACAATGATGAATCTGTGAGTTCAAGTGCATTTCCCTCGCCTTTGAGAGCATAATAATCTTAGCTATATTAGCTGGAACCTGGAAATGTCATAATTAACCTGACAAAAGGCGATAACAAAAACATATTTTTGTTTTCTAAAGGAAAGCAATATAATTTGAAATATTTCACAAATCTCTTGGTACCTCAAGACTCAAGTATCATATAATATATTAAGAACCACTTCCATAGTCCATACATTATCTATGATTATAAATATACCATGCATTAGAAGTCTACCCACTTGGTTAAACTAAAAGGGTAAGCCTTAAAATATGTTGAATTACTTAGACTTGTCTTCTTTTTTAAATTTAATGTTCTAATAAATATATATATATATATATATATATATATATATATATATATATATATATATATATGCTTTCTGCAATTTTGCATGCCATGACTACTGTATATTCATAAAAGGAGATTCAATCTCCTTGCTTTTCTCTTTGAGAACTGATCCGAAATTATGTCGCATGAGGCTGACTCACCATGATTCTCTTTCTCTCTCTCTCTCTCTCTTTCTCTCTTTCAAGCAATTAATTTATTTATGTATTTTTAAAGATTTATTATTTTTTTTAGCCCTGTACGATTTTAAGACCCTCAAGGAGGGGACGGCCGCTTCCTCCGCCCCCCCCTCTCGCCACGCCCCTGTCAAAGAGTGCATACCTGCGCAAATGTCAATAGAATATATGTCCGGATCTGGATCTATCCGAAAATATAATAAACTCCTCGTTGACTCACTTTCAGTCTATTCGTCAGATTTTATTTAAATTCGGTGACAACTTTTTGATGTATGATGTTTTACATAAACACTCAGACACGAGTGAATGCATAACCTCTAACTTCGTTAGAGAAGGTTATGATGTACCACAACGGGAGAAAGATATAATTGTACCTAATTATTAACAGTAAACACACACACACACACACACACACACACACACACACACACACACACACACATTCCTCTCTCTCTCTCTCTCTCTCTCTCTCTCTCTCTCTCCAACACCTTTGCACCCACATTTCAGCCTGTAGATAGCTGTGTGCCATGGCATACTAATTATACACCAGCCTCTATATTTTAAGACAATCTGTAGCAGATTATATTCCATAAACGTTACACTCAGGTTTATGAGAATTATTTACAAATGAAAGATAAAAAATATATAAGGAACATATCTTCGTTCATCTTGAACAAATAAATTTGCATACAGCCAATGCTATAACACCGGATGAACGAGCAACTGTGTGACAAACTTCATAATTTTGTTGGACGAATTTTGAGTAATTATTTCTAATCATCATCATCATCATCATCAGTCTGAGTCAGTCCAGTGAAGGACGAAGTCCCCTTCCTTCTTTTTCCACTGACCTTTTGAATGTAGGCCTGTACCATGCTGTCCTTGCGAATCTCAGAATTTCTTTTCTCCATCATGTTTAGTGTTTCCTCCTTTCTCTCACCTCTCTCTGGGTGCCATTCCGTTATCGTGGCTCTCATTTTGTTATCCGTTCTACGAAGGATATTACCAGCCCATGTCCTTTTTTTTTTTTTTTTTTTTAATTGCAGCGATTGTGCAATCTCTCTCTTTTTTTTTTTTTTTTTTTCTTATCCAGGATGATTTCTTTTTATCTCTCCATGTGATCCCTGAAATGATCCTTTCTACTGCATGTGAACTCTTCATTGGCTGTGTTCCAAGTATTTTGTTAGAATTCGTGTTTCTGATCCAAAATTTAAAACAGGAAGGGCACAGTGCTTATTAACCGTCTCTTCTGACAACGACTGTTGTTTATCCTTCTTGTAGTTACTTAGTTTATCTATAGCCATCTATGTCATTCCCGTTCTTCGCTTGATATATATATATATATATATATATATATATATATATATATATATATATATATATATATATATATATATATATATATATATATATATATATATCTCTATCTATATATATATATATATATATATATATATATATATATATATATGTGTGTGTGTGTGTGTGTGTGTGTGTGTGTGTGTGTGTGTGTGTGTGTCTGTGTGTGTAAAATATGAATGTGCTAATAGGTGTATATCTCTTTCCAGCAAATAAAGTGAGATTCTTTATTAACCATTCAGAGACAACTGTTTGGAGGGGTGTGTGGCGAAGTTGTATACAGTAGAAGTAATAGTGGCAATTCCAGTTTCAGCTAGACGTGAACCTGACAGACTACAGGCTGTTCCTTGACCTAGGGCTGTTCATTCCCTTTTCCCACATCCCACCATCCTTCTATCGAGGGATGTTGAAAAAGTTGAGGGACATCTATATAATCGGGCATTTCCATCTCCCGGCTATATTGGTGCCACCACGTAAAGGCTTCCTCCCCAGTACCGTAAGCAGAGTAAAAACTCCCTTGCATTATTTGTTTTTGGACTGGTAAGAAAGGGGAGTGCTTCCAATAATTAAGCCACACATCTCACGTCGCTCTTCGTTCCTCTGATTGACGGCAAAGTATGTCTCCATCATCATCATCATCATTATCCCTTTCAGTCTTTCCAACCAAGGGTAGGTTGAGATAGGATCTAGTACGCGGTGAAAAAAAAAAAAAAAGACAGAGGGAGAATTAGCTGTGTTTCTGCCCGGAATCGTGCTATATCTGTTCTCCGCTTTGCTAAAAATAATTTCATCCATACTAAATGCTCCCAGCTCTCCAACTCGAATTCTTCACGCTCCTTCTGCCACCTTGCCAAAAACCTTTCCAACAACTTTACCTCATCATCCTTCCCTCCTCTTTTCTACCCTGATGGCTCTATAGCTATTTCTTCTACTGATAAAGCAGATCTCTTCGCTCAGACGTTCTCCTCCATTTCCACCTTAGACGATTCATGTGCTGTTCCTCCATCACTTCCCCCTACTGACTTCCTCATGGCTAACATAAAAATTTCTTCAGCTGATGTATTTTCTGCCATCACTGGCCTCAATACTAACAAGGCATATGGGCCTGATGGAGTCCCTCCTGTTGTTCTCAAGAACTGTGCTTCTGTCCTTACACGCTGCCTATGTAAACTCTTTCGCCTTTGAAACTTTAACTTGTACCTTTCCTTCTTGCTGGAAGTTTGTTCTCATTCAGCCAGTCCCAAAGAAGGGTGACCATTCCCAACCCTCTAACAATCGTCCAATTGCTTTAACATCCTGTGTCTCAAAAGTTTTCGAGTCTATTCTTAACAGGAAAATTTTAAAGCATCTTTCCTACCACAACCTTCTTTCTGATCGTCAGAGACGTTCCACTGGCGATCTTCTCACCTACCTTTCAGACTCCTGGTCATCCTCCTTTCGGGACTTTGGTGAAAGCTTTGCCATTTCACTTGACATCTCGAAGGCTTTCGATTGAGTCTGGCATAAATCATTAATTTCCAAACTGCCCTTTTACGGTTTCTATCCTTCTATCTGTGCCTTCATCTACAGCTTCCTTTCTGGTCGTTCTATAGCCGCTGTTGTAGACGGCCATCGTTCTTCACCTAGATCTATCAACAGTGGTGATCCTCAGGGCTCTGTCGTATCATCAGCTCTCTTTCTTTTGTTCATCAATAAGTCCATCTTAGCAGTTACATCAACAAATGTGGGGATGAGGCTATGGCACACTTAATGTCTGACTTGGCTCATATCTCTGACTGGGGTAAAAATAATCTTGTTGTTTTTAATGTATCAAAGACTCAGTTGTTACACCTATCAACCCAACAAAATCTTCCACAGGAGTACCCACTAATGTTTAATAATATCCAGCTTAATACTGTATCATCCTTGAACATGCCTGGGGTTTCATTCACTCGGGATTTATCTTGGAAAGATCATATTACATCTCTTGTAAAATCTGCTTCCAAGAGATTAGGTGTGCTAAGCCGACTCTGTTCCTTCTATATCCCTGCACGACTGTTGACTCTATACACGGGTTTTATTTGCCCCTGTGTAGAGTACAACTGTCATGTGTGGGGAGGGCCCCCCCACATACAGCTTTTCTCAGTAGGGTGGAGTCAAAGGACTTTCATGTCATTAACTCTCCTCCTCTTACTGGCTCTGTCACTTCGCCGCACTGTTGCCTGTTTATCTCTTTTCCATCGCTATTTCAATGGTCACTGTTCCTCTAAAATGTCTGCATGCATCCCTCCACCTTTACGACGGGTGCATAGCACCCGTCTAGCAACAATTTCTCATCTCTTTGCTGTCCAACTCTCTAATGCAAGAGTTAACCGTTACTCCTAGTCCTTCATTTATGCAACAGAACAGGTCAACTCTGGAACTATCTCCCTCTGTCTGTATATCCTACTCCCTTTGATCTCCAGTCTTTCAAACGCAGTGTGTCCAGGCATCTCGAAATGAATGGATCTTGAATTTCGCTGGGGGAAGGGGGGTTTCAAGAATACTCCCCCAGTATCCCTGCTTGTCGTATGAGGCGACTAAAAGGGTTGGTGGTGAGTTAGGGCCCCACCCCGTAAAAAGAAGTAACTAAACAAGCGAATAAGGCGCCTCGGACCCGGACGGACCATACGTTGACGACTATGGAACGGACAAAGGACATTCTTAGGGTGGGAACTTGGAATGTGAGAGGAGTGAATGATGAAGTGAAAGAAAGAGAGATTGTTCAGGTGCTTGAGGATGCAAAAGTGGATATATGTGGATTGACTGAAACTAAATGAAAGGGTGAAAGGGTGAGAGAATGGGAATATGGTTTAGGTATATGTGCAGGAGTTAATGAGAATGAGAGGGCAAGAGAGGGAGTATGTCTGATGATAAGCAAGAAGTGGAAGGAGATTATAAGAGAGTATGGAACAATGGGTGCAAGGATTGTATGGGTGAGGATGAAAGTAGGTATACAAGTGTGGGCGATTGTATGTGTGTATTCTCCGACAGAGGACCGAGTGCCAAGAGTGAAAGATGAATTTTGGGCGAGAGTAGAAGCATGTATGGACAGATCTGAGAAGAGTGAGAGATTGTTTTTGATTGGAGACATGAATGACAAAGTTGAGAATGGACGAGTGGATGGAGTGATTGGTCAGTGGGGTGTGCCAGCTGAAGTAGATGGGAATGGTAGTGCTTTGGTGGACATCTGTGCTGGTAAGGGGTTGGCAATAGCCAACACCTACTTTCGGCATAAGATGATCCACCGGTATACATGGAGAGTAATGGGGAGGATGGATGATGAGCTTGTTGAGCAAAAGGCAATGATAGACTGTGTGTGTGGATGAGCGAATGAGAAGACAAGTGTTGGATGCAAGAGTGTGGAGAGGGTGGGGGAATGGAGTCTCTGACCATCACTTAGTGATGGCCAAGGTAAAGCTGCAAAGAAAATTGTTGAGGAGACGAAGGGGAAGACAGAAGGAAAAGCTCCCTTGCATTATTTGTTTTTGGACTGGTAAGAAAGGGGAGTGCTTCCAATAATTAAGCCACACATCTCACATCTCTCTTCGTTCCTCTGATTGACGGCAAAGTATGTCTCCATCATCATCATCATCATTATCCCTTTCAGTCTTTCCAACCAAGGGTAGGTTGAGATAGGATCTAGTACGCGGTGAAAAAAAAAAAGACAGAGGGAGAATTAGCTATGTTTCTGCCCGGAATCGTGCTATATCTGTTCTCCGCTTTGCTAAAAATAATTTCATCCATACTAAATGCTCCCAGCTCTCCAACTCGAATTCTTCACGCTCCTTCTGCCACCTTGCCAAAAACCTTTCCAACAACTTTACCTCATCATCCTTCCCTCCTCTTTTCTACCCTGATGGCTCTATAGCTATTTCTTCTACTGATAAAGCAGATCTCTTCGCTCAGACGTTCTCCTCCATTTCCACCTTAGACGATTCATGTGCTGTTCCTCCATCACTTCCCCCTACTGACTTCCTCATGGCTAACATAAAAATTTCTTCAGCTGATGTATTTTCTGCCATCACTGGCCACAATACTAACAAGGCATATGGGCCTGATGGAGTCCCTCCTGTTGTTCTCAAGAACTGTGCTTCTGTCCTTACACCCTGCCTATGTAAACTCTTTCGCCTTTGAAAATTTAACTTGTACCTTTCCTTCTTGCTGGAAGTTTGTTCTCATTCAGCGAGTCCCAAAGAAGGGTGACCATTCCCAACCCTCTAACAATCGTCCAATTGCTTTAACATCCTGTGTCTCAAAAGTTTTCGAGTCTATTCTTAACAGGAAAATTTTAAAGCATCTTTCCTACCACAGCCTTCTTTCTGATCGTCAGAGACGTTCCACTGGCGATCTTCTCACCTACCTTTGAGACTCCTGGTCATCCTCCTTTCGGGACTTTGGTGAAAGCTTTGCCATTTCACTTGACATCTCGAAGGCTTTCGATTGAGTCTGGCATAAATCATTAATTTCCAAACTGCCCTTTTACGGTTTCTATCCTTCTATCTGTGCCTTCATCTACAGCTTCCTTTCTGGTCGTTCTATAGCCGCTGTTGTAGACGGCCATCGTTCTTCACCTAGATCTATCAACAGTGGTGTTCCTCAGGGCTCTGTCGTATCATCAGCTCTCTTTCTTTTGTTCATCAATAAATCCATCTCAGCAGTTACATCAACAAATGTGGGGATGAGGCTATGGCACACTTAATGTCTGACTTGGCTCATATCTCTGACTGGGGTAAAAATAATCTTGTTGTTTTTAATGTATCAAAGATTCAGTTGTTACACCTATCAACCCAACAAAATCTTCCACAGGAGTACCCACTAATGTTTAATAATATCCAGCTTAATACTGTATTATCCTTGAACATGCTTGGGGTTTCATTCACTCGGGATTTATCTTGGAAAGATCATATTACATCTCTTGTAAAATCTGCTTCCAAGAGATTAGGTGTGCTAAGCCGACTCTGTTCCTTCTATATCCCTGCACGACTGTTGACTCTATACACGGGTTTTATTTGCCCCTGTATAGAGTACAACTGTCATGTGTGGGGAGGGCCCCCCCACATACAGCTTTTCTCAGTAGGGTGGAGTCAAAGGACTTTCATGTCATTACCTCTTCTCCTCTTACTGGCTCTGTCACTTTGCCGCACTGTTGCCTGTTTATCTCTTTTCCATCGCTATTTCAATGGTCACTGTTCCTCTAAAATGTCTGCATGCATCCCTCCACCTTTACAACGGGTGCATAGCACCCGTCTAGCAACAATTTCTCATCTCTTTGCTGTCCAACTCTCTAATGCAAGAGTTAACCGTTACTCCCAGTCCTTCATTTATGCAACAGAACAGGTCAACTCTGGAACTATCTCCCTCTGTCTGTATATCCTACTCACTTTGATCTCCAGTCTTTCAAACGCAGTGTGTCCAGGCATCTCGAAATGAATGGATCTTGAATTTCGCTGGGGGAAGGGGGGTTTCAAGAATACTCCCCCAGTATCCCTGCTTGTCGTATGAGGCGACTAAAAGGGTTGGTGGTGAGTTAGTGCCCCACCCCGTAAAAAGAACTAACTAAACAAGCGAATAAGGCGCCTCGGACCCGGACGGACCATACGTTGACGACTATGGAACGGACAAAGGACATTCTTAGGGTGGGAACTTGGAATGTGAGAGGAGTGAATGATGAAGTGAAAGAAAGAGAGATTGTTCAGGTGCTTGAGGATGCAAAAGTAGATATATGTGGATTGACTGAAACTAAATGAAAGGGTGAAAGGGTGGGAGAATGGGAATATGGTTTAGGTATATGTGCAGGAGTTAATGAGAATGAGAGGGCAAGAGAGGGAGTATGTCTGATGATAAGCAAGAAGTGGAAGGAGATTATAAGAGAGTATGGAACAATGGGTGCAAGGATTGTATGGGTGAGGATGAAAGTAGGTATACAAGTGTGGGCGATTGTATGTGTGTATTCTCCGACAGAGGACCGAGTGCCAAGAGTGAAAGATGAATTTTGGGCGAGAGTAGAAGCATGTATGGACAGATCTGAGAAGAGTGAGAGATTGTTTTTGATTGGAGACATGAATGACAAAGTTGAGAATGGACGAGTGGATGGAGTGATTGGTCAGTGGGGTGTGCCAGCTGAAGTAGATGGGAATGGTAGTGCTTTGGTGGACATCTGTGCTGGTAAGGGGTTGGCAATAGCCAACACCTACTTTCGGCATAAGATGATCCACCGGTATACATGGAGAGTAATGGGGAGGATGGATGATGAGCTTGTTGAGCAAAAGGCAATGATAGACTGTGTGTGTGGATGAGCGAATGAGAAGACAAGTGTTGGATGCAAGAGTGTGGAGAGGGTGGGGGAATGGAGTCTCTGACCATCACTTAGTGATGGCCAAGGTAAAGCTGCAAAGAAAATGGTTGAGGAGACGAAGGGGAAGACAGAAGGAAACAGTTCCTCTGACAAGAGTGGAGAAATTGCAAGAGAGTGAGAAAATGGCAGAGTATAAGAGCATAGTGGAAGAAAGATTGAGAAGGTATGAGTTAGAGCAGATGGAAGGGGTGGAAGATGTATGTAAGATATTCACAGAAGAGATAGGCGCTGTGTGTGAGGTGGTTTGTGGAGTGAGGAGGAGGTGCAAGTGTGTGCAAGGGACAGCATGGTGGAATGATGGGGTGAAACGAGCTGTGGAACAAAAGAAGAAGGCATATAGTGAATGGTTAGTGAGCAGAGGTAGGGAAGAAGATGAGAGAGAGAAGAGAGAGGTATATGTAAGCAGGAGAAGGGAGGTGAAGAGACTGGTGAAGGAGAGTAAGAAGAAAGTGGATGAAGAGTTTGGGAGGAATCTGAGTGTGAAATGGAGGAAGAGTTAGAAATTGTTTTGGGAGGAGGTAAAGAAAGTAGGGCAGTGTGAAAGGGGAAATAGTAGGGGAGTGAAAGATATGAATAATAGATTGTTGGTGGAGAAGAGAGAGAAATTGAGGAGATGGAAGGAGCACTTTGAGGATTTGTTGAATGTAGAGAGTGAGAGCAGTGCGAGTATAAGTGGTTGGGGAATGGCTGGGAGAAGAAGAGATGAGAGGAGGGAGGAAGAGATCAGTAGGGCGGAAGGAGTGGAAGCAATGAAGAAGATCAAGTTGGGAAAAGACCCAGGAATTGACGAAGTGTGTGGTGAAATTCTGAGGTATGGGGGTGAGATTGTTGTGGAGTGGATATGAAAGTTGTGTAGATTGGCTTGGGAAGAGGGAAGAGTTCCAAAGGACTGGAAATCAGGTATAATTGTTCCTTTATACAAAGGAAAAGGAGAGAGAGAAGTATGTGGTAACCATAGGGGTATTTGCCTTCTTAGTGTGACTGGTAAAATATATGGTATAATACTCATTGTTAGGGTTAGGCATATGGCAGAGGAGCTAGTTGGAGAAGAACAAAGGGGATTTAGGAAGGGAAAAGGGTGTGTAGATCAGATATTTGTTTTAAGATGTTTAGTGGAGAAGTATCTAGAGAAGGGAAAGAAAGTGTATGCTGCCTTCATGGACTTGGAGAAAGCTTATGACAGAATAGATAGGCAAGGTACGATATGTGGAAGGTATAAGGAATATATGGAGTGGAGGGGAAATTGTTGAGTGCTGTGAAAAGTATGTACGAAGGAGCTAGGGCTACGGTGCGAGTGGTTGGTGAGCTGAGTGAGTTCTTTGATCTCAATGTGGGACTGAAACAGGGTTGTGTGATGTCTCCATGGCTGTTTAATATATACATGGATGGGGTTGTAAAGGAGTTGCAAGGTAGGACAGTGGATGTGGGGGTGGCTCTAATGAATGAGGGTGAGATTTGGAAGATTCCGGTGTTGCTGTTTGCTGATGATACAGTATTGTTGAGTGAACATGAATGGGAGTTGCAAGGTTGGTGAATGAATTTGGGACAGTGTGTAGGAAGAGGAAGCTGAAAGTTAATGTAAACAAAAGTAAAGTTATGGTGTTTGAGAGGATTGAAGTCACAGAATGTACAGTGAGGTTGGATGGTGAGGATATGGAGAATGTGAGTGCATTCCAGTACTTGGGTAGTGTGATAAGTAAGGATGGAACTTTGGGGGGTGAAGTGCATGAAAGGGTACAGCAGGGAAGGAAGGTTGTTGGTTCACTGAAAGCAGTGATGAGAAATAGGGAGGTGAGTATGGAAGTTAAGAAGTCACTGCATGATAGTATTGTGATCCCTACCCTGACGTATGGAAGCGAGGCGTGGACCTTGCAAGAGGGGAACAAGTCAAGAGTGAGAGCAGTGGAAAGGAGTTACTTGAGAGGAGCATGTGGAGTGACGTGGAGGGACAGGTTGACGAATGAAGAAGTGAAGGAACGTTGTGGGGTGGATGTGGATGTGAATGTGGTTGAGAAGGTTAGGAGAAATACACTGAGGTGG
Source organism: Coenobita brevimanus (assembly GCF_032717465.1). Taxonomy (NCBI): domain Eukaryota; kingdom Metazoa; phylum Arthropoda; class Malacostraca; order Decapoda; family Coenobitidae; genus Coenobita; species Coenobita brevimanus. The sequence goes on from NC_137033.1 coordinate 40,491,242, forward strand.
TTTGGGCATGTGGAGAGAATGGAGAATGAACGACTGATTAAGAGGGTGTATGTAGGTGAGATGGAGGGAGGGAGAGGGAGGGGTAGACCGAGGATGAGGTGGAGGGATGGAGTTGAGAGGTATATGAGGGAGGGGGGAGTGAGTTGGTGGGGGTAGTCAAATGGTGAGTGACAGAGCGACTTGGAGGCGTTTTGTCTGCGGCCACCCTTTGCGGGATTAGGGCGTCGGGCTATAGATAGATAGATGGATTTGTATTGTTTTTCTTTTTTTTTTCTTGGAAGGAACTATTTTGCGGGCTCCTAGCCTTTGGTTCCCTCTTCCTCGCATTAAGCAAAAAAAAATCAACACCATTCCCTATTAAATACATCACTCAATCATTCACATACTCTTCAAACCCCCAGAATCCTGACTCCACCTCACATGCATACATATACACACTGGGACGCTTCACACATATTATTGATATGGAAATAACATAGGATTTCCCACTATACCATAAATCTGTCGATATACTCGTAACTCTAGCTTCTTAATTCAACTAGCGCTAAACAGTAACTTTCCAGTTGAGAAGAGGACGTGGGAGGATTGAAATCAGCCGTCTAATGGTCGAGATATCTCTTGTGTTCTATTACAGCTAACGTTTTGTTTCCGTTTCATAAACGTTTATAAATGCTCCAACATGCTTGCATGTGTCGGCCTTGGTCACTTAATGGCGGCTGTCCATGCTGCTCTTTCTCTGGCAGCTTCCCTATTCAGACTCTTATCTCTGAAGGCACACTCTATGACCTCGTCCCGGGTCTTTCTCTGTCTGCCTTCCGCATCCCTATCCCCAACTTTCCCATTTCACATTTTCTGCTCCCACCTGCCATCCCATATCCTTTTCACATGCCCAGACCATCTCAATCTACCTCTTCTCATCACAACATTAATACATTCCAGTCCCATCCTTTCTCTTAACTCTTCCATCGTAAACCTAGCCACCTCAGGCCTCACATTCAAGGAAGCACTACACATCCAGCTTATCATTGTCATTTATCTAAGTCTGAGCCTTCGAATATTCTCTTCCTTTACTGCCCAGGTCACACTACCACACAACATTACATTCCTAACACATACCGAATACAGTGATCCCATGGCACTGAAGGAGAGCCCTCTCAATGTCAGGAAAGGCAACAACTCCCTGACCTTCTTCCAACCCCTTCTTACTCAAACCGCACCTCCAGCACAGAACATGTCTCCCACATAACAAAACTAATCCACACACTCAAGAGACTCACTATAGCAAGATCACCGCTATCACGCCTGACAATTCCATGTGCTCTCCCGGACACACGGCACATGAAAACAGCGTTATCTCGCAGTCTATCTCTAATGCCACTACATCTCTTTTGCACCCACTTATCACAAACACTGTACAAGGTGGAATTACTTCCCACACCCATGTTGCAAACTGCACGTGGCCACTCTCCCTCTTCTTTGACAGCATCGCCACCAACCCTAGGTACCATCTTCTTTGTTTTATTTGCATTTGTTCTTAAGCCCTTGTGTCCCATACCATCTCTCTACTTCCTAAATCTTTCCTCCGTCTTTTTTTCTCTGCAGTTAACACTAAATCCTCAGCATAAAACATCTCCCACGGAAGTCCATTTCTGAAGTCAAGTAAGAGGGCTTCAAGCACCATGATAAGCAATAAAGGGCACAAGACTAACCTCTGATGCACACCAACATTTACGGAAAACTCATCACTCAAATCTCTGTTCACTCTTAACTGGGTGCAATCACTCACTTACATAGCCATAACCGTCTAACTAGCCACCCATTGATCTTAATGCTCACTTCACCACCTCCCTAGGAACTCTGTAAAAGACCTTTTTTTCTCCAGATCAACAGAATAAAGAACAGATGCCTTTTCTTTCCTGTTTATTTTTTTCTAATGCTGTCAAACAATGAGTATGACATCAACGGTCCCTTTGCCTGGCATAAAACCAGATAGCATCTCAGCAATATTCACTCTTCCTGTAATCATACCTTTTAGAACTCTCTCTATTTACTCATAGTCCAGTGTTAATGATAGGAATTTGAGTGTTAACAGAACTTAATTATAGTATTTCCCCCTCTACCACATGGCTGACTCAAAATTATTGCAATCAGAGCTCGTAATCAGCAAAAACATCTGTGCCCTCGCACATGAGTTGGTACTTTACGTACTGTGAGTCGAAACTATATTTATATATATATTGGTCTGTAAACTGCGTCGTCTTAACTTCTGTGTTGCGGGGACGGACTGCTTAGCCTGGTGGTTTGAGGAACGCGGCCTTAAGGCTGGTTCAGGAACTTGCTGATCAACCATGCAGTCAATGGATATAACAAGGCAGACACCCCAAACAATGAAAAAAGGTGTGGAAAACAGAAAATGCAGGGTAGACACGGGTAACACTGACTGAGCCGTCACCACCGCATCCAAGATCTGTGTATTAGATGGACAACCTTGTACACCGCAAATTGACATAGGACCTACACACAGAATTGCTATGGGAGAGTTGTCTCTCTTTGCTTTGTGTTTCCATCTCTACCAAGTGAATTTTGGGGGCAAGAAGTAACTGGCAACTCCCTGGTGTTGGCAGGAGGTGGTGAAACAGTCAGCACTGATGCCCAGAAGCTACAGTGGGAGTATATGTTCCCGGCGCTCCGAGCTTGCACCTCGCTCTTTTTTCGTATGCATTACTGTTTACCCTGCTATTTCCCTAGAGTTGAGTTGTCATGCCTGGAAAGTACGCTCAAGGGATGAGAGGGTCTGTATCATTGCATGGAGATAGGATAATGACCCTATCTACACGATTTGTGAACGTACTGGAAGCTCAGAGTCGACCGTCATGAAGATTCTTGCTGCAGCATGTGACTTACCACCTGATGTCGTACTAGAGCACAAGCATGGCGGTGGAAAGAAGAGGACGACTTACAGAGATACAGATACGCTTCTGAAGAGGGAAGTAATCAAGAATCCTCGACTGACAGCAGCAGAATTGAAGAGAATGCAGCCCCAGCTGTTACAAGACGTCTCAATTCAACTAATCCAACACCGCATGCAGTAGGAGCTGGGTTTGCCAAGCTGCACTGCAACAAAAGAAACTGCTTCTCACTGACCGCATGAAGAAGTAGCACATTCAAGTTGCCAAGAAGTATGCACACTGGACATTGGATGAGTGGTGAAAAGTTATGTTTTCCGATGAAAGCACATTTCAAGAATTCCAGGTGCGTTCTGCCAAGGTTCGTCGCCCTGCCTCCCATAGTCGATATGATCCTGCTTACACGGTGCCAACTGTTAAGCACCCACAATCAGTAATGGTATGGGGGTGTTTCTCAGGTGAACTTGGAGGGGGAGGCCTCTACTTTCTTCGTAAGAACTTGATGATGAATGGTGGCCGGTACATTCAAGTTCTGAAAGATCATTTGTTAAACTTTTTTGCTATTCATGAGTGCGACTTTTTCATGCACGATTCAGCTCCATGTAACAAGTCAAGAAAGGTGACAAAATGGCTTCAGGATAATCGGATTGAGGTCCTCGACTGGCCTGGCAACAGTCCGGATCTAAATCCGACAGAAAACTGCTAGGCAAAGATGAACAAAATCATGGCAGAGAAGAAGACACCGAATCTGGACAACCTCAAGACTGAACTGACAAATGTTTGGTGCAAAGAAATGTCCTTAGATTACTTTAGAAATATGTTTCCATGCCAAAACGCATCCAACTGGTCCTGAAAAACAAGGGAAACATGATTTCATATTAATGAATGGCAACTCATGAACAAACATTGTAATATGCTATGATTTCTGTGTTTTATAATACCATTGTGGGGGGAGGTCCTAAGTCAATTTGCGGTAGCTGTATAATAGAACACGTAAATCTGTAGGTAAGGTAATACATAAGAAGGAAGGCGAGTAGGTCGGTAGGTGGAAAAGAACGTGAGACGGAAGGAAGGAGGAAGACAAAGGACTAAGGAAGGAAGGAAGGAAGGAGAGTGGGGAATTTAGGAAGAGGAAGTGGAGGAAGGAAGGAAGGAAGGAATAGACTGATGAAAGACGAAAATGAAAGAACGAAAAAATTAGAGGCTATGAACAATAAGAAGAGAGAGAGAGGGTGAAAGTCGTAAGGAGGGAGGGAGAGAGTGAAGGAAGTAGAGGAGGAGGGAGAGATTGACGGAATTAGGATGGGAGGAAAGAAGAGGGTGAAGAAAGAAGAGTTTAGGGAAGGAAGAAGGTGAGGGAAGAATGGTGGAAGGGAAGAAGAGGGTGAAGGAAGAAAGGAGGAAAGAAAAGAGGGGTGACGGAAGTAGGAAGAGAGGGAGGTAGGTAGGGGATGATAGAAGTTGGGAGGCAAGATGAGGGTAAAGGATATGAGGAATACAAAGGAAAGCAAACAGCAACAGACCTTATGGTCCTTTCGAGGCTGTTTGTTACAGAGTAGACTATGACTACGAGATCTGATTCTAAATGCTGAAGGACAAGGATAATAAAACAAGAAGGCTTCCCCTCGCCTCCAAACTCTCCAGAAAAAAGTGAAAAGGACCACCATGCAGCATAGAAAAGCTGACATGGAAATTTCATAGGGAAGACTGAAAAGGAAAAGGTACATTCTACAATACTATTTCTATAAGGTACCAGTTTGAATGGCCTGAAAGAGAAAGTAATAAAGTAAAATGAGTAATCAGATAAGTAAATAACTAAGTCATGACATTGTGTACTGGTACGTTGAGTTAATGGGTCGTCTGTAGATACAGTGTGGAAACTGTGCGGAGTGGATGTTCATGGGTGGTGCAGCAGCCTTGCCTGGCGCTTTTAAGGTAGGCAGTCAATCAGGCTCCATCTCCGTTCACTCCACTGTGACAAGGAATTTTCCCATGCAGGACATGTATACAAGTTCCCTTCTGAAGCATTGACCCCTGGTGCATTAAAAAGAAGAATTAAAAAAAAAAAAAAAGATGGTCACTTAACTAACAGGAACTCTCAGTGATCCACGGCCCATCACAGGGTGGAAAGAAAGAGTACTGACTTAACTCGAGGCTAACTGTGCAGATCCTAGTCCTGCTTTATATGCATTTAACAATTTGAATAATATATTATGACGTGAAGCGACGTTATGTACGGGTATATGAAGTTTACGGGGTGTCTTGTAGACGAGAGGGGAATGAACTTTTGCGTAGCTGGTAAAAGTACGTCTGTTCCTGATACTTCTGACTCTGTTGAATAAGAAGTATATATTTTGCTTCATGGGATTGAAAACGCTTTCCCATAATTTTGTAGCCATTACTCCACAGAAATGTATTATTCAGGAGTGAATATACTTAGCTGGGGATCAGATAACATATACTTATCCAAGCGAATTTTAAAGGTTAGTACTGTATCACAGTTTACTATATTTGCGGACAATTTTTTTTCCATATATTTACAATTACATGAGAGAAAAAGTGCTTAGCTTCATCTGACTGAAATCGTTTATCAATAATTTTATGACCATTACCTCAAGTGTAGTTTGAGTGATCAACTGTGATATATTTATCGATGGCCATATTATCGTGTCTTATATCGAATACTTGAATTAAATAACCTCATAACCTGCGTTTAGTAAGGATGAAGAGATTAAGGGTTTCTAAACGCTCCTCGTATGGTGTATTTCTCAATCTAGGTATAATCTTTGTTACTCTTCGATGTACTGTCTCAAGTTTCTCCATATCCTTTTTATAATACGGAAACAAAATTGAAAGCAATACTCCACGTGCTGGCGTACTAAGGAATTATATTTATCGGATTTATATTCAAATACTCTGCCTCTGAATCTAGTCAGTTTACTGGCTTTCTTTACAGGTTCTGTACATTGTTTGGTTTCAGATCATTTGTTATTATAACTCCTAAATCTCTTTCATGGTTTACGCTATCAAGTTGGATATTATTGATGTTATAACTTGCTCCTACATTGTTTACTGCGAATGTTTAGCACTTTATATTTATTAATATTGAAATCCATTTGCCATGTTTGGGCCCAGTTAAACAGTTGATCAAGATGTCTCTGAATTCCCTGCCTTTACAGTGCTGTATCAGTGTACTTACTCAGTTACCTATTTTAGTATCATCGGCAGATTTTGAAATCTTACAACATACTCCTTCATCAATATCATTTATGTATATTAAAATGAGAATAGGACCTAACACTGAACACTGCGGCACTCTACCTGCAATGTTTATCCAGTCTAACACTTTTCCACTTATTACAGCTCTTTGCTTTCGTGCGGTGGGCCAATCTTCGAACCACCCGAGCACACTGCCACTGAAATCATGTACCTTTAGCTTCTGAAGGAGTCTTTTGTGTGGAACTTTGTCAAAAGACTTTTGAAAATAGAGGTAGACCATGTCAACAGATTTAGTCTTATACATGTTCAATATGTCGTTGAAAAACTCCAACATATTCGTCAGGCAAGAGCTATAGTTCCGAAAACCATGTTGCGAACATTTGATGAGATTGTTTGTTTCTAGATGTTTCACAAGTTTGTCTCTAACAAGAGTTTCAAGCAATTTGCAAACCATTGACGTTAAACTAACTAGACGATAGTTTTCTGGTTGTGCTCTGTTGCCCTTTTTGAATATTGGGGTTAAGTGTGCAAGCTTCCATTCATGTGGCATCTTACTGCTCTATAACGATAAGCTATAAAGTTTAGATAATGGTTCTGATATTTCATTCTGTAGTTTCTTTAATACACGTGGTGATATTTTGTCTGGTCCTGGTGTTTTATGCTCTTTTATTTTGCTAATTGCAAGTAGTACATCGCGATTACTGACGGTGGTATCATTGATTATGTTGCCCACTTCTATAAGTACTGGGGAAACTGCAGGAACTGTATGTGTTTTCTCTGTAAAGACTGGCGCGATGAAAGTATTAAGAATTTTTTGCGTTCTTAATCTCATCATCAGTTTGCTCTTCGTTATCTATAATTAAAGGACAGATTGTTGGGGTTGTTACGTCTTTGTTTCTTATGTAACCGACAAATTCTTTGGGATTTGATATACTGATACTGGCAGTATGTGCCTCAAAGTCTTTCTTACTGCGTTTAATTATTTTTTTGGCTTTCCGTCGAAGAGCATCGAATTTGTTTTTATCACTCAGACTCTTTGTGGTAATATAATTTTCATATGAAAGATTTATTGTTCCCAGACAATGTGTAATATCGGATTTCCACTATTTGTGCATAGAATTTTTGGCAGGCCTTCTGTTGCTATTTGGAACACATAACCGGACTGCATTGTTGAGAGTTTCTGTTTAAAATTTCCATGTATCATCGACATCTAATGTTTCGACAATATGATGCCAGTCAGCTGCACCTACAAGTAGGGAAGTAAGGAGAGGGTGAAGAAAGTAGACAGGAGGGGAAAGAGAAGGTGAAGGAAATAGGAAGGAAGGAAGGGAGGGAGTGGAGACATTACGGAAGGAAGGAGATTATTAGGGAAGCAGGGAGGGGGTTAAGGAGGGTGAAGGAAGATAGGAGTGGGGGAATGGAAGGGATAGGGTGAAGGAAATAGGGGCAGGGCGAACAAAGTAATGACAGAAGGAGGGAGAAAGCAAAAGAAGCAGGGAGGGACAGAAGGAGTGATATAGTGAAGGAAAAAAAGGGAGAAAGCAGAACATAAACGAAATAGGAAGGGAGAGAGAGAAAGGAGGAAGGAAATAATAAGAAATTAAAGAGTGCCAATAATTTCAAGACAATGAAGAATGGTTTCCTCACAGTTACGGTACCGTAAACTGACTTAATTTTGTGCAGACTGCCATGATGATTAATAAACATACAAAAACATACAACCCCGAAATTTTTTATTATTATTATTATTATTATTTATTTATTTAATTTTTTTTTTTTGGGGGGGGGGAAGTCGGGGGGCTCTGATTGCGCCTAGCACTTAAAACAGCCTAGTTAAAAAAATGTCGGGGGGTATTTTTCCAACGAAAAACTACAACAGATTTGAAGTGCATTGATGCTGATGAGAATAGCACCAAACTGAAAAACATTTGCAACAAAGAAAATGAAGAGTACAGAAAAAGAAACTGAGCAATAAAATAGGTTTCTAATATAGTATGGGGACTTGAAGAGGAACTTAATGTTGGAGGCAGACGAGTAAGGAAACAAAGAAAAACACTAAACTAATAAACTATACTTTTTTTTCCTCTCTTTAACTTGCCCTAAAACTTGTCAACTTTCCATCCTGAACCCAAACTAGTAACAGTAGATAAGCACCAAGGTATGATGACAATGACGATGAAATGTGGAAAGTTTGAAGAGTCGTTGCATTTCCGTAATCTTCCACTGAGTTACTTGAAAAAAAATTGCAGAAGAGGAAAAAAGCAAGTTCAATATAAGATAAGGCACTTTAACTTCCCTCAAGTTACGCATAACGCGGTATGTATTCACACTATATACCATAATCGATGTAACAGTCATGCAATAATAATAATAATAATAATAATAATAATAATAATAGACAATACTGTCATCTAAGGAAGCTAAGTCAAGGTTCATGGTACGAGTGGGTTCAACCGGTCTGAGAACATTAGCACTGTGTTACCGAGTAGAATTTGCCGTGTTTGGTCAGATATATTATTGTTACAGTTCTTTAATCTTATTATCACTCAGATTATCGTTTCTTTTCACCTTATTTCATGGAGATCAATACCAGGAAAAGACAGCGCTATGGCTGCGCATTATTTCCCTAACAACTCTTCATGACCAGCGCTATGTTCCTTGGTATCTCTTGCTTAACGGTCAGGAATCAGAATGGAGAAACGCCAGTTTTAGGCCAAGGTAAATTGAAATTATGTGAAAATGTGCTTTCACCTTTTACCGACAATGTGGAAGGCCATGGAAGCTAGAGTGTTGGTTGTGTATGATGAAGAGATATCAAATTTAGGCAAGTTAAAAAGTCTATGGATGTGTTGTTCCTTCCAGTTACTGACGATGTGGACCCTGGAGGAAGCAAGTGCGGTAGCCAGGTTAAAGTGAAATGAGTATAGGTGTGTTGTACTCTTCCTTACTTCTTACAGACAATTTGGAAGGGCGAAGAAGGGTTCAGCATGGTGGACTATGCGGTGTTCAGCATGATGTTGGCGGTGTCGGTGGCCATTGGGGTTTGCAGTGCTATCAGGAGTCGCGGCAAGGAGTCCACCCATCAGTACCTCATCGGTGACCGCGCCATGCTTCCTATTCCTGTGGCCTTCTCGCTCCTTGGAGGCATCATCTCTGCTATATCTGTGCTTGGTTAGTTGGTGCTGGGTTGTACAGGGTGGTTATAAGCAGTTGTGCAGTAGAAACTCACTTGGTGGAATCTTAGGTGGTGCAGGGACGGCTCAGTGTTCTGCTGTGGGCTAGGGTGTGGCATTGTTAGTAGAATATGATGAAATGATGCAGGATACACACTAAAAACGCCGAATGAGCCGTCCCCGAAACACAAGAAATCACCAAGCAGAATGGAAGATGACAACTGTATTTGAGGGATCCTATATTACGTTTTGATATTACTTACAGTGTCTTGATTCACAGTGGGATGTTTTCATGGAACAGTGCCTTGATTTCGCTATAAATAATAACTTTCAGACACTATTTACATCTGTGTCTTATATCATAGTGAATAAGAATATTATTATATTACTCACAGTTGTTAAGGCATTAAGACTGCTAAAGGAGGGTGACGAAGAGAAACTCCTTAACGGTCGCCTCTGAAAAAGCTCTTTGGCGAAACCGGCCACACAGATTCATTTATGAAACCTAGTGTTTATATCACCTTCCTACCCAAATTTTCATCCTTTTGCAGTTCTTTCGTGTAGGTCAGTGGCAAAAAGACAATACTGTGGTCCTACATACACTCTGTAGCACTTCTTCGTGGCTAGCATCATATTTTAGTCTTAATCAACTGTTGTAACTCAGCATTCAAGATGGAAGTATGGCAATATTAGGCCAAAGTAAAGTGAACAGTGTATAGTTGTGATTTTGAGGGCTATGCCAAGTGTGTTTGAATATTTTGTCACACATCTTCCTCAGCAATTTATTCTGCACAGAGTACCCTAATTACCTCATGCATGTTATTGGATCACAGTATTGAAGCAGACTATGTTATTAGGAAATTTTTAAGGGAGTAGACTGTAGTACCAGTCGAACAGGGCGGAGCTCCCGAGGTGGATGGCAAGCTGGTGACAAGGGGAGCTGAAGCTCAGTTTCACAAGCCCTTGGGACATGTTCCTGACCATCTTCTTTTGTTAAACATTTCCGCTGCTTTCATTGACATAGAGAGTAGCCTAGTATACTCTCATAATACCTCTATTTCCAACTGTCTATGCCACACTACATGCACATTAGATATCACCCCTACTATGTCTATCCCCTCACGACAATGGCCGCAGTAGTATTATCAGCAAATTCGGTGGTACCTCGGATAGCCACCACCAGCAGTGTAGTATTGGCGGCACGGTGTCCTCCTGGTCGCGGTCAAGCAACAGTGCTGACAGCAGTTATTGCAAACACTAATGTTCGTCCTAGGAAAAGTACGGCTTCAACCTTATATTTTACTAACACCCATGACCTTAGTACCCGTCTGAATTCTGTTCACTTTTTTGTCTAACTTGTATCCCATCTAGCCCTGTTCCTCACAGAAATCCTAATCTTTTCCTCTGGATATTCCTGGTTACCATCTCCTCAAAAACTTCCGTAGCAAGGGTGGCACCTGATGTTATATCAGATCACAACATACAGTTAATACTATCTTGAACTTCACTTCAGCTAACTTTGATTATTCATTATACAAACTAAATTACCTAAATATTACCAAATATATTTGTATAGATCCCGCAATGTTTGTCCAGAACCCACCGTATTTGACTCAATAACCACACAGATGACCGACTCTAACCTCAGTCTTACCACCGAACTCATCATTTTGGATGTAGAGTGGTTATTGCTTTTTGCCAGGACTGATGATATCAGGATTGGCACAAAAGTGGGTGACCCGGTTTTGCCTACCTGTTTTTTTTTTTATTTTTTTTTTCTCAATAAAACCCACTTAAAAAAAAAAAAAACGCTATTTTACCCGCTTTATTTTTATTTATTTATTTTTTTTAATCAGACTCCTCACTGACAGTCAGGTTTAAGGTTGGGGAAAACAAATCTTAATATTGTGGTTTGAAATAAAGGTAAATTTCTTGAGGGAATTATCCGGTGATGGCAAACATTATATCCAGCATTAGCTAACTTTGTAACCTTTCAGGATTACCAGTATGAGTGCTTTTGATAGATATGGTTTTTGCTTAGTAAGGATTAGGGGAAATTTGTTGTATAATCAGTATTAAGTTAGGTTAGGCCTATGCCAGGTTAGGTTGTCTCATATTATTACCAAACCTCAATCATCTAAAGAAAATTTTAATTAACATTGCTACTTCTTGAATATAGGTCTATATGACAGACTTTGTTTTACGCCAAGGCTATTATTACTGTTAAGATGATGTGTACATTCACATAAGGAAGTGATTTTTCACTTGTAAGAAGAATGGGAAATGTATGCTTAAATAACCAAAGAAACTTGTAGCAGCAAAGGAAATGAGTCCTTCTCCAACTACTGTGTTGTACCAACAAAGGAAATGAGACTTTCTCCTACTACAGTACTGTATAGTGTGCACTGATCTCACTGTCAACTCATAAGGAGTGCTCTCATGTTGAAACATGGCTTACAGTGTAGCAGGCAGCTCAGGGCTAACAGACAAGTCAAAACATGATCATCCCCCTTATTCAACTCGTTGTGTAAAAGTCTTATTGTGTAAAAATATAATTGGGCTGTCCATAGGCTATTTAGGTATAAACATCACTGTTATTTGTTTTCTGATACACTTTGAAAAAAAAAAATGCATGCTTTTTTTCGGGTAATTTTGTGAAAAAAAAAAAAAAAAAAAAAAAAAAACGGATGGGTTGGGCTTTCTCAAATAAAGTGTTTTTTTTTTTTTTGGTCAACCCTGATGTATTGGTCTAGAACAGGGCTATTCAACTGGCGGTTCGCCGGCCAAATCAAGCCCACGAGCCGCTTTTCATTGGCCTCTTGACAGATTGAGGAAGAATGCAAATAAATAAACAGAAAACAGAAAATTTTGCATTTTTCTTATTAATTCGCGTAGCGGAAAATGTAAAAGAAAATTATATATGAATTTTTCATTCGTTTTCTGAACCTGTGTTTATATAGATGAAAAAATGGAGCTAAAATAAACGTATGGCCCTTCTATCAATCTGAATTTAAGAACCCGGCCCTACTTCTAAAGTACTTGAATAGTCCTGGTCTACAATGCGAATCGTTTGCAGAATCATTTAATTTCACGCATTTTGTAAAACAGCCAACCAGAATACCAGATAATCGTGACCATAACGCCTATCATTTGGACCGACTCCTAACAAATAACCCAGATAAATACTGATACTGTCACCACTTGGATCTTCCGACCACAATGTCATCAAACCCTCATTAGTCAGCTTCCCAAACCTTCCCATTCTGAACCAGTCAGGCTAGCCAGATGACACTTTGATAGGGCAGACTGGGATGGATTTAGAAATATATCTTGCTGATATTCCATGGCAGCCTTTCTTCACTGACATCAGTTCTACCCAGTTCCACAGCAATGGCTTAACAGAAGCTGATAAGGAATTGTTCATACCCAATCAACAATCTACCAGAAGATCGGAAAGCAACTGTGCCGCAGCAGCAGCCCAAAAGTCCCTACCATAAAACTTTTTATTAAAATCAGAAACATCTGAATCCTTCAGTCAATTTAAAACTGCAAGAAACATTCAAAACTAGTAATAGATCCCGCTAAATCAAACTTTCTTCACAACCAAGTATGCAAACCATTAAGTAATCTTAATAATAATAGAATATTCTGGTTAACTCTAAATTGTTTCAGAAACATCTTCCAAAGATCATCATCCATTCCTCCACTAAAATCTTGAGATGGAAACATTATAAATGAACCACTTGGAAAAGCGAACATCCTTGCTAGTATGTTTGCCACAAATTCTACCTTAGAGGAATTTGATCAGCCCGTCCCTGTAGTAGAAGTCGAATCTCCTGAAATTCCTCCACTTAGGATACAAACCAGATATGTAAAATCTATCCTAAACTATTTACCAAGCAACAAAGCCCCAGGTCCACATGGAATTCCCCCAGTCGTTTTGAAAAAAGTGTTCCCCAGAATTTGCTCCAATGCTAGTTACATTATTCGGACTATGCATCCGTATTTTTTCATTCCCTAATTCTTGGAAAGAGGCCAACATCCACCCAGTTCCAAAGAAACGAAGCTCCTCTGACCCCTCTGATTACAGATCAATAGCTATGACATCTTCTTTTCGTAATATATTTGAGATTGTAACTGCTAAGCATGTTATTCATCTTGAATCCAACAACTTAAGTAGTGACAAACTGCATTGTTTTCTCCACAAAAGGCCCTCTGCTTATATGCGCAATCACTTGACTCATACCATACATCAGTCAGCTGACCAACATGGAGAAACCCATGCAGTAGCACGTGATATTTCTAAAGCTTTTGACGGAGTGTGGTACCGTTCCCTGCTATCCAGACTCACTTGCTGTGGCCTATCATTGCTTTTTTTTTTGTCCCACAGATTTCGTCATAACTCAGTGACAGAAAGATAAGAGTAGATGATGTGTATTCCAATTTCCGCTTGATTAATGCCGGCGCGCCACAAGGGTCATGCCTGGCTTCAACCCAATTCGTAAATCATATTAATGATTTCTTATCGGTCACCCATAATCCAATTCATTCATATGCAGATAACCTAACACTTCACACTTCCATCACACTTAAACACCCATTCACAATGTTTAACATCTCTAACTCGCGACTCAGTACATCAGTCTCCATAATTCAAAACATGTCTAAGATCACTGAATGGGGACAAAGTACATTTTCACGTTTAGTGTCAGAAAAAACAAATATGCACAATTTACCGACAGGCAGATATTGCCTGAATCTTAGATTACCTTCAATGCTAGTAATATTCCTAACTCCACAAGTATTGAAGTTTTCGGTGTTTCACTTAACAATACCCGCAGCTGGACATCTCAAGTTAGACCACTTGCTAAAACAACTTCAACGAAACTTTGATTATTGTATTGAATCTAAGCCTACTTCAGTGCCGAGCAGTTGCTATGATTTACAAGTCATGTGCACTCTCAACTGGAATATTGCTCACCGTTGTGGAATGGATGTGGAGTGGTTGCACTGAAACGACTGGACACAGTTCTGAACAAAGGTGCAGGGGAGAAGGTGGGAATATGAAACAGGGTGGTAATATGAAACAGCCCTTATCTCAGGTGAAAAGTGCTGCCATCCATTGGTAACTGAATTAAACATAACTATTAGGTCCCCCACAGGCCACCAGAATGTTCTGGAATCAGTCACTCGAGGTGAGGTGCTCTGAGAGGATATTGTTTACTTTTCACTCAGTGAAACTTTTTTTTTCAGGTAAGGTTAAAAACTTGTTATCCTATATAAATTGATATATACGGACTGTGATATCTAGTGTGTTGATTAGTCATAAGATCACCTCTTAAAATGGTATAGTTAGTTTTTTCGAAAAAAAATTTCTGGCCTAGAATTTCTGCTAATTTTTTTAAAAAATGGTGTTGGATGGCAATATGGAACAGTATGTCCCATATTACCACCATTCCATTTACCTTGTTCCATATTACCACCATTCCTGTTTTTTTTTTTTTTCTGAAACTATCTGTCAAACAGTCCTACAGAGAAAAGAAAGAAGGAGGTGGAGGAAAGAGTGAGGAAAGTAAAATAGAACCTTTTTTATTTTTTTAAAGACAGAGATGAGGATGAAAGTTCTATTGAAGAAGAAGAAAGAATTAGTCTGTCTTCTGGAAGTTCAAACTCTCTAGAAGAAACTGTGGGAAAAACAAATCATGGAAGAGATGATGCAGACTGTCTTTTTTGTTCAGAAAAATTCACGAAGTCCGAATCAGGAGAACTATGGGTTCAATGTGTAGTGTGCCAAGGATGGGCTCATGCCTTATGTAGTGGGTGTGAATATGATAATTTCAATTGTGCTTTCTGTTCTTAAACATACATTTTCACTGTAAAATTATTATTTATGTATTCACAAAAAGAAGTATTATTTTTGTTATATTCAAAATTGTTTCATATTACCGCCCCACTAGTTTCATATTACCACCCCATTTTCCAATACCCGCTTATGTGGATGTGCTTGAATAAAAAGTTGTAGAATTTGAATGGTATAATTTTCTCATTATAACTCTGAATGCGTTATAAGGATAAAATCTGTCAATATTTCTGACGGTTATTGATGTAGTTTTTGCCTTTAAAATTGGTGTTTTCATCTGAAACAAAAAAGTGGTCCATATTACCACCTTCTCTCCTAAGAATTATTAATAACCCTACAGTTACAAATGGACTACCTCACCTACAAGTAAGAAGGAATGTTGCTTAACTTACATTATTTTACACATACTTTTATAGCAAATGCTCAGACGTAGTTGCATCCATTGTGCCACCTCTCCACGCCCTCCACCGCCCTACAAGCTCATCCGGTAGAGTTCATGACTGGACTGTCACATTGCCATACTGCTGAGCATCTACCTATCAAAAAAAATTTATTTCCCGAACTGTATCTCTTTGGAAATCGCTTCCCAAGAATTGTTTCCCCCCAAACTCCAACCTACATCTGATCAAGTCCAACTGTTACAGATTTTTTTTGTATGGTGAACATCTGTAATGTGGTGCATGGATAATTTTTATTTAATTTTATTTTCCTTCCTTTGTTCACCTTCTGTAGAAAATAATATAAATAACATACAGAATACACTTTAAATTGGCAATAGGAAATATATATCGCTAAGGTAGATGTACGAAGACTCATGTGCTGCTTGGAAATGTCATTCTTGTTTTCCTTAACCAGATCCCTTAATTCTAAAATGGGTAACCATAAGCGAATCACCGCTGTGTCGTTCTGTTCTCTTCCATCAGGCTATCCTGTCTCTAGCTCGCACTACTATACTCTTATACCTCCATCTCATGCTTGGTCTTACTCTACCCCTTCCTCTTTCCACGTATTTCACATATACTCTACTAGCCCGTCTCTCATTCGCTTGTGTCATGAATGGCAGAAATGTAAAGAGGATACGCAACGTACTTAAACTGTGACGAGTAAAAAACAATTCTAGTATGTAATATGAAACACGAAATTGCGGATGATCTTGTCTGTGAGGGGGAGCCAGGTTTCTGGAGGCTTCAATGGTAAGTAAATGAGTTTGTTGCCCAATTTCGTTAGGCATGCATTTGACTCATTCTTCCATTACCATGTTTGTCTTTTTCCTTTATGTCTGGACCTTACCTCTCTCCACACATGGGTGAGAAGTGAGGCGGGATGATGATAATGATAATAGCTAAAACTGAGTTATTTTAAGGTACATAAGATCAAGGCAAAAATTGTTACAGCTTCCGAATAAATATGGCTCCATTATGTAGGTATAATCCTGTCATAATACCAAGTGTGTGTGTGTGTGTGTGTGTGTGTGTGTGTGTGTGTGTGTGTGTGTGTGTGTGTGTGTTAAATATTGTGATAGATGGTACACTATTTCGTTATAGTTTTACTGTATATGAAAGAGAGAGAGAGGGGGGGGGTATTTCTTGAGTATCGTTTCCTTAATTTCTGTTTCCATTCATATAAGTATGAAGAAGCTTATCTGAGGGCGACTACCGGTAGAATACTCTAAAACACGTATCATCGTATGCGGTAGATACACCCCAAGATTCTGATTTTTTTTTTTTTATTCTTAATGCTGCCAGATGAGTTCACTGAACTAGCCAAGGTGTCTCGTATTGTGCTCTTGTGATGGGCAAAGACAGCTGCTAGAACATAAATTATATACCAACCATGAAATTAATGGATGTAAAAAAGGAAGGAACTAAAAAGCACAAAATGGGTTATGGAAAGTAGAAAATAATTCAATGGTAGGCACTAATAACGCTGTCTGGGCCGCTCCTGCAACACATGAGATCTGATTTTGCAGCGTGTGGACCAACCTGTATCACTGTGTCCAGGTAACGCAACGGAGGTGTACTGCTACGGGACTCAGCTTTGTGTCAACCTGCTGGGCTTCGTGCCAGGCTGCATCCTAGTCCGCAATCTCCTCCTTCCCATTTTCTACAACCTCAAGATTGTCTCCCTCAATCAGGTAGGTGCTTCCTTGCTTTATTACAACAGCAGCAATAACAACAACAAAACAACATCAACAACAACAACTACAGTACTACTACTACTATTTACATTTAAATTATAAATAGATGGTCATTGATAATACTAGAGCAAAGTGACCCGAGGCCACACAACAATACCCGCGCTGGGGGAATTGAGGTCAAAGTCACCTAGGATGAAAACAAATTAGGTTAAATGAAGTTTCATTACCTGATAAAAGCACTATTACTAAAAGAAATGGCAGTTTCTGAGATTCAAATCTTCAAAATTTGATCAACCGTGAGTTTGTCCTTTCAAGGTCATTCAGGGTCACATGGCGACAACAGAAT
Organism: Coenobita brevimanus; assembly: GCF_032717465.1. Taxonomy (NCBI): domain Eukaryota; kingdom Metazoa; phylum Arthropoda; class Malacostraca; order Decapoda; family Coenobitidae; genus Coenobita; species Coenobita brevimanus. The sequence continues at coordinate 40,508,883 of NC_137033.1, forward strand.
CTCCATGCACGACTTCCCTTAATATTTAATAGCATCCATGTGCCTGTCTCTCATAGTTTGGCTGATTTAAGCGGTCAAAATATGCAACATTTACTTTGGTCTTTCAAGTTTATCCAAGGTCAAATGTAATGGTGCCCATAGAATCCCCATATATGACTTTCTAAATAGTAATTAAGAGTAACCATGCATCTATCTCTCACCATTGGCTGTGTTCAGGTTTCCAAATCTGTGTGACCTTGAATTTGACCTTTCATCGTCACCAAAGGTCACATCTGATGGTGTTAACAGGATCTCCATATATGGCTTCTTATTGGTGATTCATAGTAACCGTGTGTCTATACCACCGTTTGGCTGGTTTCAGGCCTCAGAATATGGATGACCTTGAATCTGACATTTCAAGGTCAAATTGAAGCCCCTTAACTCTGGAGCATTTTCACTAAATCGAATCACTTCCTCAGTGTGTCATTGTCACGGGGTTTTTTTTAAAATAGATCTGTAATTTTGATATAAATGGTTAAATATTATTTAATTTGATAATAATATTCAATAATATTGAAGAGCAGAGACAATGATTGTCTTGCTACATCAAGCAACGATTACTTTACGCTGGCTTGTGCACGATTCTCTAAGAACGAGAATTTATAAACTTTCTCAACAGTACACAGCAGAGACTAATTACTCACAATTGCTGAATTACTGTACTGTTAGCCTCTGGAGAAAGTTACATCACCCCTGACAATAAATAACTAATACTAATAATAATAACATCAGGTTCTTGCTGATGCATTAACTCCTGGCACAACGGATTTTAAGTTAATACAAGACTGGTCTAAGTACCAGTTATGAAGGCAAACGTTTATGCAAGCTAGGAGCTATATGGGAAATAAGCTTAATAATGGAGAAATGAAACAAGATTTTTACTCTACATTAAGCTCAAGAAATAGAACTGTTAAATTTATTAATCACAAAAGAATAAATTTAACGTTACATTTCAAATCAATTAAATGAGACGCACTCGCTCACTCACACAGAAGCTAAATACTTACGCCTAGGAAAAACACCTTAACTAAACTCTTAAGACTACAAAATACACAAAGGAAATACTAGTCAATGAATGCGGTGTATCACCCAAAGCTGGAGAACTAAAGGTGGGAGCTTGGAGAAACTGTAAGTGGAGTTTGGGTACTAGCTGACCTCTCGCACTGCTGCACAGGTCCTGTCTCCGTCACAGCAAACACTAAACTGAATTCAAATACATTGAATGGGCAGGACGCAAGGCGTGGCTAACGGTTGAGGGAAGCAGAGGCAAACGATAAAGAAATAATTGTATCGCTCAGTAGCGCACTTAGTGACGTGCATTAAATCGGTCACTTTTTGAAAACGGTGACGAATTATTTGAAAAGTATAACCCGAAATGGAGAGAGAAACGGTTAACTGAGCGATACACAGAGAGATTTCCACTATTAGTTCGTGGCTTCTCACAAAAAGGAAATGTCGCGAATTGAGTCGGGGGGGGGGGGCGGATGAAAATTAAATCTTTCTTCCTTCAGAAGAAAGATTTCAATATACATACATATAAATCCTAACTCAGTCACACAAGATTCACACTGTGGTGTGTGTGCTATCCTGCTACAGGAGAAAGTCGCAGTCGTCAGTGAGCGAAAAAACCTCGTATTTACGTTAATAGAAGCAAGCTTGAGGGAAAAACTCCGTGACGACGGTGAAAATCCTGTACTCAGGTCAAACTGAGCGAAAATTCGCTACATTTACACTGACAACTAATTGTTGTGTAGCGTGGTGTATGTAATACCCGGTGTAGGTGTGACAATTGTAGTGTAACTGTACCTACGTGTAAAATGACACAGTAAATAATATGGCGACGACGAAGGCAGAGGAGAAGAGGCGGCAGCGTGCGGCAGACGATCAGCTGGCCCGCACAGCAAAACTGCTACACCCATTGCTGAACCTGCAAAACCAATTGAGGTGGAGCATCAAAAGTGTCAATGAGACAAAATTTTATCATGTTACAATTACTCTCTGCCTAGCAGTCAGTGCTACGACGTACATTCGAGGTCGCCATTAATTATAGCACACAATTATGGTCGGCAAGTTGAGAATCCCTGTGCAAACTCGGGTCTTCCATAGCCTCGAACTGCACACGGGTCCTCAACCTGTGCCTTAACCTACAGTACTTATATTAATATCGGGAAGCTGAGAATCCTTGTGCAAACTTGGGTCTTCCATAGCCTCAAGTCGCCTCTGCAGAGTTCTCACTTCCCCCTTAACCTACAATACAATACTTATATTAGTACCGGAAAGCTGAGAATCCTTGTGCAAACTTGGGTCTTCCATAGCCTCAAGTCGCCTCTGCGGAGTTCTCACTTCCCCCTTAACCTACAATACAATACTTATATTAGTACCGGAAAGCTGAGAATCCTTGTGCAAACTTGGGTCTTCCATAGCCTCAAGTCGCCTCTGCAGAGTTCTCACTTCCCCCTTAACCTACAATACAATACTTATATTAGTACCGGAAAGCTGAGAATCCTTGTGCAAACTTGGGTCTTCCATAGCCTCAAGTCGCCTCTGCGGAGTTCTCTCTCGAACTTCCCCCTTAACCTACAATACTTATATTAGTATTGGAAAGCTGAGAATCCTTGTGCAAACTTGGGTCTTCCATAGCCTCAAGTCGCCACTGCGGAGTTCTCTCTCGAACTTCCCCCTTAACCTACAGTACTTTTATTAGTACCGGGAAGCTGAGAATCCTTATGCAAACTTGGGTCTTCCATAGCCTCAAGTCGCCACTGCGGAGTTCTCTCTCGAACTTCCCCCTTAACCTACAGTACTTCTATTAGTACCGGGAAGCTGAGAATCCTTATGCAAACTTGGGTCTTCCATAGCCTCAAGTCGCCTCTCAACTTCCCCCTTAACTTACGGTACATATATTAGTACCGGGAAGCTGAGAATCCTTATGCAAACTTGGGTCTTCCATAGCCTCAAGTCGCCTCTCAACTTCCCCCTTAACTTAAGGTACATAATATGCATGTACAGGCCCTGGACATACTGTGTCCTGTGGGGCCAATGGGCGAGACATCAGGTCTGCACCCACTTCACCACTACCCTGTCTCTCAACTGACTCAGAGATTACAGGTGTGGTTATAAATGGCACAGGAAGGGCATGTCCCTGAGTAGTGGCGATACTTTGGCACACACTGCAGGAACGGACAAAACTATCTATGTCCCGTCCCATCCCTGGCCAGAAAAAGTCAGCTCGGATACGGCCCTGGGTCTTCCTTTTGCCCATGTGACCTCCTGAGGCTGAACAATGACCCCATTCTAACACTGCTAGGCGGTACTTTGCGGGAACGACAAACTGCAGTCGAACCTCGCCCTCGGGTGTTCGTGACTCACGGTAGAGCCGTCCTTGTTTACGAAGGAACTTGGCTCGACCTCCCCGTGAATACTTTATCACTCGACCCTTTTGTTTGTTCCGCACGGTAGCAAGTGTCGGGTCAGAATGTTGTTCTTGTACAACAAGTTGACTGCACATCAGATCTTGCGGCGATTCAATGATCACTGGGGTGACACAGTCTGGAGCCTCAGTCATGGCTCGTGTCACCGCAGCAGCCGAAGTCTGAGTAGCGCCATCGGAGCAACTATCCTTGACTCCATTAATATTGCCTACTATTAAGTCAAATAGAGGCTCTGGCATGACAACTGCAAGTGTCATACCAGTATAAAATGGAGATGCCACCTGGATACATGCCTCAGGGAACAATCTCACTGATCCATCAATAAGCTTTGCATGGATCTGTCGACCTGTATACTGCTCAGGCCGAACTAAACTCTGCTTAACACAGCAACCTGAGGAACCATTGTCTCTCAGGACCTTCACAGGAATGCCTCCCACAAACCCTGGCTGAACAAGGAAGGTACTGTCACCTGTGGGAGGGCCTGTGGAGGAAGCAGCTAGCCACTCATGAGGCTGCTGAATTGATGTGGCAAACATTGTGCCTTGAGGGTTATATTGGGAAGATGGAACATTGGCCATCTGTGGAGGGGAGTTCACTGTCACTGTGGGACTAGTGAACTGTGGGGAAGTACCCACACTGGTAGGGACGTGACCACCGTGCTGCTGCTGAGGAATGAAGGCTGCATTTGCTTCCTGCCTCTTTTGAGCTGGTGGTGAAAAGGTTTGTCCCGACGGTCGGTTGCGTGGCTGATACTGCTGCTGGTTAGGGTACTTGTTGTACCTCTTCCACTCAGGTTTCTGAGTGTTTTGCCCCTGGTCCTTCCACTGTGGTTTTGGACCTTGGCCATTACTCTGAGAACGGCCTTGGTGCTGGGATTCAGTCTGAGACGGCTTCCCAGACTTGGCAGTATCTTTTCTGCTCCAGGTGTTTTGCTTACGAGCTTGATACCCGTATGCAGTAAAGAATGCGTCAGCCTTCTCTGCCATTTGGCTGGCATCTTTCACCTGGCAGATCTTAAGCTGTGCTATGAGCTCAGCAGGCCACGACCTCTCTAGCTGTGTACGCAGCATAAGGTCAATTATCCCCTCACGCGTGGAAGGAGTTTCATCTTTCTCCATCCACTCATTTAAGTAAGCTGTGAGACGATCAAGGAACTGAACAGCTGTCTCCTTGTCTTGGAGACGAGCTCGCATGAACTGAACTTTGGCGTCGTCTACTGTGAGACCATACGCCTTAATGAGTGCAGCTTTCATCATCTCATATGTGAGATTGTCTCCACGAATTCTGTGGAGAATATCGAGGGCAGGGCCCTCAAATAGGCTAAGAAACTGAAGCCGCATAGCTGCCTCATCCAGTTGATATAAGTCTGCCATGTCCTCAAAACGAGCTATGTACGGCTCGATTCGCTCGCTTTCCTTGTATGAAGGAAGCTTGATGCGTGGGGTCGCTAGGACATGTGCAGGGAGAACGCTCGTGGAGCTTAGACCAACTGCACCAGACGTGTCTGAAGCCAAGGAATCTCGCTTGAGCTTCAGCACTTCAAGTTCATGTTCTCGTTCTTTGTCTCGTTGTTCACGCTCGTATTCGCGCTGTTGTCGCTCTTTTTCTAACTCGAGCTCGCGTTGTTTCTGCTCGTGTTCGCGCTGTTCTCGCTCGTATTCGCGCTCTTTCTCACGCTGCTCTTGTTCATAAGCACGCTCTCTTTCACGTTCCTCACGCTGTTCTCGCTCGTATTCGCGCTGTTCTCGCTCGCATTCGCGCTGAATCTTACGCTCTTCACGGGCATCATTCTCGCGCTGCTGCTCCTGATTATGCCGTGAGAGTATATACTCTTTAATTTCGGTTGGGTCGAAAAGACCCATTTCTTTGGCTTCCTGTAAAAATACAGTAGTAGCCATGGCGCTAATTTATTAAGCAAACCGAAATTGAGTACTGACTGCTTAGCGACGAATACTAATGACACAAGTAAAGAGTACAGACACAAGCTAGTGGTGACCAGTCTTATCTAGTTAACTGGCAAAAATAAATCAAAAATGTAAATGACTGGGAAGACTCAATAATAAACACAATGGGTACGCCGACTTCCCAGGAGCGAATAAAATCGTCTGGCGTTACCAAAAATAAACGAGTTAAGTACTCTATTGATTTATAAAGCAAAAACTCACTTGCTAAATTAACGGTAAACACCAGTAAGCTTGTGCCTATAAACTTTAATGATAAATACCTAAATATGAATGAGTGAGCACTATCTCGTGAATAGCTTTAGAGCTAGGAGTTAATATCCTGGCGAGGTCGCCAATTGTCACGGGGTTTTTTTTAAAATAGATCTGTAATTTTGATATAAATGGTTAAATATTATTTAATTTGATAATAATATTCAATAATATTGAAGAGCAGAGACAATGATTGTCTTGCTACATCAAGCAACGATTACTTTACGCTGGCTTGTGCACGATTCTCTAAGAACGAGAATTTATAAACTTTCTCAACAGTACACAGCAGAGACTAATTACTCACAATTGCTGAATTACTGTACTGTTAGCCTCTGGAGAAAGTTACATCACCCCTGACAATAAATAACTAATACTAATAATAATAACATCAGGTTCTTGCTGATGCATTAACTCCTGGCACAACGGATTTTAAGTTAATACAAGACTGGTCTAAGTACCAGTTATGAAGGCAAACGTTTATGCAAGCTAGGAGCTATATGGGAAATAAGCTTAATAATGGAGAAATGAAACAAGATTTTTACTCTACATTAAGCTCAAGAAATAGAACTGTTAAATTTATTAATCACAAAAGAATAAATTTAACGTTACATTTCAAATCAATTAAATGAGACGCACTCGCTCACTCACACAGAAGCTAAATACTTACGCCTAGGAAAAACACCTTAACTAAACTCTTAAGACTACAAAATACACAAAGGAAATACTAGTCAATGAATGCGGTGTATCACCCAAAGCTGGAGAACTAAAGGTGGGAGCTTGGAGAAACTGTAAGTGGAGTTTGGGTACTAGCTGACCTCTCGCACTGCTGCACAGGTCCTGTCTCCGTCACAGCAAACACTAAACTGAATTCAAATACATTGAATGGGCAGGACGCAAGGCGTGGCTAACGGTTGAGGGAAGCAGAGGCAAACGATAAAGAAATAATTGTATCGCTCAGTAGCGCACTTAGTGACGTGCATTAAATCGGTCACTTTTTGAAAACGGTGACGAATTATTTGAAAAGTATACCCCGAAATGGAGAGAGAAACGGTTAACTGAGCGATACACAGTGAGTTTTCCACTATTAGTTCGTGGCTTCTCACAAAAAAGGAAATGTCGCGAATTGATTCGTGACAGTCATACCTAACCTGTATGCAAAGTTTGAAGATGATCCGTTTATTGATTCAGAGATTATTGATGCAAAGACTCACAGGTAAGTAAATAAATAAATAAACGCCGACGATCACACACATCCCTTCCGCAGTGAATTGTAGGCGGGGTGAATAAGTAGAATGAAGAAAGGATGTGTACAAGGTGCCAATATGATTATTATTCCATATGCTTATGATATTGCATTGTTATCAGTCACAACAAGAAATGAGCACTTTAGACAAACAATTTAGTATAAATCGCAAATATTAAGCAGTAAAAGAAAAACTAAATGCCTGATATTAGGAAAGAAAGGCAGAGACAATAATGATGGAAAAATACGACTTGGAAATGATGTAAGTTGTTTACATATACAGTATATATAGACAGACTGATAGATAGATATAGATATATATACATATAGATAGATAGATATAGCTATAAATATAGATAGATAGATACATACATAGACAGATTGATAGATAGGTAGATAGACATATATAGAGAGATAGGTAGATAAGATATATATATATATATATATATATATATATATATATATATATATATATATATATGTGTGTGTGTGTGTGTGTGTGTGTGTGTGTGTGTGTGTGACATCATATTATTATAAATGATTCACGTCAGGGGTCCTCAAACTGGGGCTCGTGAACCCCCAGGGGTTCACAGAAGGGTTTCCAGGGGGTACTTTGATGATTTACGAAAATTTAAGTCTACTGAGAGAGAGAGAGAGAGAGAGAGAGAGAGAGAGAGAGAGTATGGTATTCTAAATGTGTACTGGTAGGCTCACGTTCAGATAGCAGTCAGCTAGCTGCGACTGATGCTCGTACTCGTTGCCTCACTGTCTCCAAATATTTTATTTTGTATTCGTAAGTGGGGTATATTCATAATGTTTCTCATTGAGTGTTGTTGTTTTTGATGATTCAGTGTTATGGTAAAAAAAAAATTCACTTCTTCTTGCCCCACGAAGTGAACTGGGTGGACCTTATAGTACTTTTTACCTTGAATTCAAATATGTTTGTTGAATTTTTCCATCAGGCATAGCTTTTTTTAAGTTACATAACAATTAAATCTTACAATAAGTCTATATTACTACGTCATAAAAAAGGCTGGTGTTACACTTGAAAAACATATCTCTAAGATGTAAAAGTATATGATATATCGGTTATATTTGGCCTCAGGAACATCCCTTTTTATTGCCCAGCAGTAATCTGCAAACAAATAGGGTCTGCACTTTCTTGGTACCGCTTTTCCATGTCTAAAATGTCCTGGTGAATGCTTTCGCCGTGGTCATCACTGACTGCCCCAAGATTTTCCGGGAAAATTCTAAGTGCTCGTCCAAAAAGTGGATTTTTAGACTTACAGTCACCCCAGAGTTTTTATGATGTCAATAGGTCTTTTACAACATCACAGTAGTTTTCTGGTCTATGATTTTCCAAAAAAATCTTTGTAAACTCGTAAATGACAGCCATGCAGTATTTTCAACTTTATTTAGCTCTTCATCGAACTTTTCATCTCAAAGCAGTTCCCTGATCTGTGGTCTCTACAAAAGTACCTCCTTGATTGTTGCATCACTGAGTCTAGGGAATTTATTCCTCAAATATGTGAATCCATGGCCAGTTCTATCCATACATTTGACTCAGTTCTTCATCAACCCGAGCTTAATGTGCAAAGGAGGCAGATAATTTTCTCAGGATCAACAAGAGGAGGATTTATGACATTCTGCTTCCATGGAGTCAGTGCTTTCGTTTTGGCCACATTTTTTTTTTTTACATAATGATTTTTTTTTTTTTTTTTTTGCCCCGGCTGTCTCACTCACAGAAGAAACAACAGAACTTCGTGTAACTAAGTTGCATTCCGAATAAAAGTGCCTCAACCTTTAGGTCGCCACATACATCCCATTTAAAGTCGTCATACATATTTTTTTCTTCCAAAAGGAACTTCATGTCATAATACGACTCCCCCCGTTAGCTGCGTGAGCCAGAGGAACGGAGGGGAACTTATTTCCGTTGTAGAGTAGGACCTCTTTCAAGCTTACTTTTGATGAGTCAATAAACAAGCGCCACTCATCTGTGTTATACTCGTGGCCAAGTCCCTCCATAAAAGAACGAACATCATTGCAAAACACCAGACCATTTTCAAGGGGGAAAATTCTTTGAGAACGTCATAACGATCACGACAAAAACAAACATTAATTTCTTTCTGGAGCAGATTCCAGCCCTTTAACCTGGAACCAAAAAGTTGGGCTTGCTTCTTAGACTAATTTAAATCACGGATGACATCAAGATCTCTTTGACTCAGCAAATGTGGTTCACTTGAAGAACAGCTTGCTTCACATGTTGGATCCATATTGTTTTCTATTTTGTCTACTATCTTATCACCAGACTCTTCGTCACTCAGTGTCATGTTTCTTGAAGGCTCGGCACAGGTAATTCTTGACTGCGAGGCACTGGCCTCATAACAGACGATAAATTAGGTTATTTAACAGTATGCTTGGATTTGGATGATATACGATTTATTTGGAGGGTGAAGTGCTTGAAAGGGTACAGCAGGGAAGAAAGGTTGCTGGTTCCTTGAAAGCAGTGATAGGAAACAGGGAAGTGAGCATGGAAGTAAAAAAGTTACTACATGACAGTATTGTGATACCAACTCTAACGTACGGAAGTGAAGCTTGGACATTGTTGGAAGGACACAAGTCAAGAGTGAGAGCAGTGGAAATGAGTTATTTAAGAGGAGCCTGTGGAGTCACGTGGAGAGACAGGCTGACGAATGAGGATATAAAGGAACGTTGTGGTGTGGATGTGGATGTGATAGGAAGCGTTGTGAGGAACACACTGAGGTGGTTTGGCCATGTGGAGAGGATGGAGGGTGAAAGACTGACAAAGAGAGTGTATGTGAGTGAGGTGGAGGGTGGAAGAGGGAGGGGGAGACCGAGGATGAGATGGAGGGATGGGGTGGAGAGGTATATGAGAGAGGGGGGTTTGAGTTGGGAGCAGGGCAGTGAAATGGCGGGGGACAGGGCGACTTGGAGGCGATTTGTTTGTGGCCACCCCAAACGGGATTGAGGCGTCTGGCAATAGATAGATAGATAGACGATTTATTTGTAAGGCAGAAGTAACAATCCGAAGCATGATCTTTGGGTTCTCTCCAAACCGTAGGAATGGCACAAGGCATACAGCATGAACCCTTTGCCCATGCTGTGAGTAGCCTGACACGTGTGACATAACAAATATGGGGAACCCATCTTTTATCCTGGTCACTCACTTTACAACCAAAGTAATGTGCATAGCATTTTTTAATGAGGGGCATTAAAAGTTGTTTTTGCTATATGAATGTCATTTCACCGCAGATGTAGCAGAAAGAATTTGAAGTATTTACAGTTTCTTTGCATTATGATGGTGGATTGGGAATCAACACAAAACTTGAATATACAGTAGCACAATCTGTCAGCAGAGTGGAAAAAGCACTGTTTACACATTGAGTTGTAACCTGCAACGGGCAGAGAATTGCTGCTGTGGGCACTGTTTGAAGTAACATGTCCAGTAGTGTTTCTGCTAGCCCTTAATGACTCATTTATCTAGGCTTGTGCTTTCAAAAAGAAGCTATTGCACCTCACAACCAATGATAATAGCTGTTTGTTGAACTTCTTTTTTTTCAACTGCGCTGGTACATATTTGCTTTACGCAATGATATGTGAGTATGATGGAACAAAAAATAATAATAATAAAATGAGTTATAGAGAAATTCTGAAAACGTATTTGGATTCAGCGTGGAAAAATACATAAGAAACAAATACTATTTTCGATGGGAAGAAATCGTTGTTGACCAGTGATCGAATATCATTGTTTAGTGGTACTGATATGACTGTATGAAGGTCTTTCTGCTCTGTGATCTTATGACGGTGGCGATATGACTATCTCATGGTTTTATATGTGTGTGGTGTGTGTGTTTATTTTTTATCATATGTTGATGGCAATATTACAGCCTCGTGTCAGTGTCAACGATTTAATGTATGGTGCTTATTGTTAAGCCTTTTTCCCTACAATTACAGATACTATTATGGATTTTTCAGTGAAGGAACTTCAGAATGAAAGTTACATTCAGTAAAGTTTCAGTTCTATTGTCAAAAATCACTGTGAATTTCTAGTGTTATATATTCCACAAACTTTTATCACAGGAGTGCATGAAACCAAGCTTCCTTAAGGGACAAGTGAATCCGAATCTGAAAAGTAAGAATCTGCCTTCTTCAAGCAAAAGGAAGAGGGACTGAACTGAGCCCGCTTTTATCGTTCGGGACAGTTTAGTCAGCAAAATGAACCAGGTTTACGTGCATTGTACACTCGAAAGCACTAACTTCTCCTCCCTGATAGCCGGAGTCGCAGCCAGTGAGCAACTAGGCGATTGAACACCCCACACCCACCGCCCCTCCCCCAACCCCTGTGTAAACGTTACTAGATAGATGTGGAACGGCCAAAGCTGGTGATTTTACAATGTATAATGATTTTTATAGACAATTAGAATCAGTAAGGGTAGGAATATATAGGCATGTGTATTACCGTGCTGTTATCCATAACATATGAAAAAGGCACGAAACTAAAAGAAGACCTAGAATGTATTACGTGTTATTGTCTATATACTTACGTCCTATATTATAATGTTACAGTTAAGTATAGTCTAGTGAACAGCATCTGTTGCAAGATATTATGTCTTCCCTCACACATTCACTCTCCCAGCTTCACCACCCTTCTCTCCGGGGTCTTATCAATCAGACGCCTCCCTTATCCTCTCGTCCCTCACTCCCACCCATTATTAACCAATGTAAACAAAGATAGTGATGAAATGATCCATCAGGTATTGATAATATTAATATTAGCATACACTTCTGTATTAAGCAACAACAAAACAGTAACATACAATACTTTGATATACCTGCCAACTATTTCATCCTGTTGTAAGATGTTACGTGACATAAGCACTGCAAGTTGGACATTGTGTTACAAGAACATACGGTTGTTTATCGTTAAAATAGGTTACGTGTGTTTTTTTAAATCCTTTAATTCATATTAACGAGGAAATTTAAGCCTTACATTATAAAGATGTAAGGTTTATGTTCCTGTCAATACTGCATTAACGAAACGAATCAGGGATCAGCTCTGACGAACCACAGACTCTGCTGTAACAAAAATATTCCGACCTCTCGTCGAAACAGTGACACAATATCATTATGTATACGGCTGAATGTGGGTCAATTGTATACATAAAGACACTGTGTCACTGTGGTGATGAGAAGTCGTAATACTTTCGTTAGAGCAGAGAGTTTGTGGTTAATCAGAACCGATCCCTGATTCGTTTCATTCATCCAATAATGACAGAGACACAATCTGGCCGCACTATGGAGTGGTACTACTACTCAGCTGCCAGGTTGTGTTAGGAAGGATACTGCCACCGTATTCCCTGCGCGTCGTAAAAGGCGACTAAAAGGGGCGGGGTGAGGGGACTAGGGACCCCCTCCTCTGTTTTTTAGTTCCTAAAAAGAGACAGGCCAGAGAAAGGGATGAGGGATTGAGTTATCCCCGTACCCTGAAGATTGGGTCATTGAATGTGCGTGGATGTAGTACGATTGAGGCTAAAAGGGAGGAGATTGGGAGAATGTTTGTGAGAAGAAAGTTGGATGTGTTAGTTTTGAGTGAAACGAAGATGAAAGGGAAAGGTGAGTTTATGTTTGGAAGTGTGAATGGAATATTGTCAGGTGTTGATAGAGGAAGGGCAAGAGAAGGTGTGGCCTTGTTAGTGAGTCCGGAAGTACAGCAGTGTGTGATTGAATGGAAGGAGGTGTCGTCGAGACTGATGTGGGTGAAAGCGAAATTTAAACGTGAGTTGTGGGTGTTTGTGAGTGCATATGGGCCTGGTAGTGAAAGGGATGAAGAAGAGAGGGAGTCTTTCTGCAATGATGTTGATGAGTGTCTGGAGAGTTTTGGAGCAAATGTGAATGTGGTAATGATGGGAGATCTGAATGCTAGAGTGGGAAATGTAGCATTTGAAGGTGAAGTTGGTATGCATGGTGTGCCTGGAAGAAATGAAAATCGGGAACGAATGATAGGGATGTGCGTTGAGCGAGAGATGGTGATTGGAAATACCCTGTTTGAGAAGAAATATTTATAAGTATACATGGGTGAGACAGGAGGGTGGAAGGGTTGTTGATAGAGCTTTGATGGACTATGTGGTTGTGTCCAGGAATGTAATAGGAAGATTGTTGGATATGAGAGTTCTGAGAGGGGAGGGCGGAGGTATGTCTGACCACTACCTGGTGGAGGAAAGGTTAAGAGTAGGTAAGAGATGGGTGAGAGCTAGGAGGGTTAGGTGTGGCAGGGAGGTTTTGAAAGTGAGTTGGATAAAAGAGAGAAAATGATAGAGTATCAGGAGAAATTGAAAGATGTGTGGAACGCAGTAAAAGATCACGAAAATGGCAGTGTGGAGGAGGAATGGCAGTTGTTTAAGAGTGCTGTGGTGGGGCATGCAGAAGAGGTGTGAGGTGTGAGACGTGTGGGTTGTGGTGTAAGAAAAGGAAGTGAATGGTGGTGCGAGGAAGTAAGTATGACTGTGGCTGAGAAGAGACTAGCATATGAAGTGTGGCTGCTGAGGAAGGATGAGGTCTCATACGAGAGGTATAAGGAAAAGAGGAATAGGGCGAGAAGGGCTGTGCGTGATGCTAAAGTGGCAGCAGATGAGAGGTGGGGTAGGCGGCTGACTGAGAATTTTCAACAGAATAAGAAAATATTCTGGAAGGAGGTGAAAAGGGTGCGAAAGGGAGAGAGTCTGGGAAGGAAGTGCGAGTAAAAGTAGAGGATGGAAGGATGTTAATTGAGATGGATGCAGTACGGAAGAGATGGGCAAAGTATTTTGATTGTTAAATGTAGAGGAGGAAAGGGTGGCTGAGATTGTGGCGGATGGAAGGGTGCAAGGAATAAATGTGTTGGGAGAGTTGAATGATCCTTTGATCACGAAGGAGGAAGTGGAGAAGGCAGTAAAGGAGATGAGAACAGGGAAAGCTGCAGGTATGGATGGGTGTGCTGTGGAATGTCTGAAGGGTGGTGGAGTGACTATAGATGACTCGTTAGTAAGATTGTTGAATGTGTGCTTTGTGAAATGTATGGTGCCAATTGACTGGGCAAGTGCTTGTGTGGTCCCATTGCATAAAGGCAAGGGTGATAAGTATGAATGTACTAGCGCTAGGAGTATAAGTCTCTTGATTGTTGTAGGTAAGGTGTATGGTAGAGTGGTAATTATGAGAGTTAGAGAGGGTACAGAGGGAGTGATTGGTGATGAGCAGTGTGGCTTTAGGAGAGGGAAAGGATGAGTGGATCAGGTGTTTGCTGTGAGACAAGTGTGTGAATAGTATTTAGCGAAAGGCAAGGATGTGTTTTGAGCATTCATGGGTTTAGAGAAAGCTTATGATTGAACTGATAGGGAGGCTTTGCGAACTGTTTTAAGATTGTATGGACTTGATGGTAGGTTACTAAAAGGGGTGAAGAGTTTTTATGTAAATAGTAGAGCGTGTGGAAGAGTGGGAAATGCTGTGAGTGATTGGTTTCCTGTGAGAGTGGGGCTGCGACAGGGATGTGTGATGTCGTCTTGGCTGTTTAATATTTATATGGATGGTGTTGTAAGGGAGGTGAATGCAAGAGTTTTAGGTGGAGGTCTGAGTCTGGTGAATATTGATTGTGAAGAGTGGAATCTGAAGCAGCTGCTGTTTGCAGATGATACTGCACTGGTGGTTGATTCAGAGGAGAGATTGAGACAGTTGGTAGTGGAGTTTGGAAATGTGTGAGAAAAGATATCATATTTTTCAAAAGGTGCTGTTCACTTTACTATAATTATTTGTAACATTGTAATATAGGACGTAAGTATACAGACACATAGTACATTGTAGGTCTTCTTTTATTTTCGTTCCATTCTCATAATTATGTTGATAAAAGCACAGTATTACACATTATATGCCTTTGCAGTATATACTTACCCCTACTGGTTCTAATTGTCTATAAAAACAATCATGACACATCGCTGAGTATGGCGATATACAATGAATTTATGCAGCTCAGAACAGGATGGTAAGCTGTAATAAGAAAAATCAATAGCTTAGAAAAATGTGTTAGGGAGCTTCTTTACCTGCCGACAATACTGACCCTGATGTTTGCACTACGTATCAATGGTGGAGATTTTAAGGATTTCGTGTTTTTCCATATTTTGCAGTTTTTACAAAAAATGAAGGCATTTCCCACGAAGTTTCTTTTTTTTTTCTAGACTCTAGGACATTCTTGGGATAATGTATGTGCGTGCACAACTTACGGAGTAATGCTTGTCTGTCAATTAGGGTTTCGAGGAAGAGTAAATAAGGCGAATCCAGAAACAAGGCATTTTCACTGCTTACTTCATAGATATGCTCCTTCATCTAAAACTCTCCCACCAAAGTTAAAAATATTACTTACTCGAATAATGTAAATACCATCAAGTCGAGCGCCCTAATATCATGACTTTTCCACTGTGCCAAGACTTTGGAGCAGATGAAGAATTGTTATTCTCCTTCATACCAAGGTTCACTGGTTGTCACAGAGAAATGTAGTATCAAGATAAGAGTCACTGAAGGAGCTTTCTGAATTCTTCATACGTGACATGACAAAGTCGCTCGAGTTCACCAAGAAATTGTCCGATAACCAGTGTCGTCAGAACCTGGCCTACCTGAAGGACACACTCTTGCGTCTAAACTCGTTAAACATATCCCTCCAAGCCGGTTTACAACAGTTATTGACTTTATGGACAAAGTATGATCATTCAGCACGAAACTGGAACTGTGGGAAGAAAAGGTAAAATACGAATATCTTAGCATGTCTGAACACCTTTGTGAGGGACTTGATAAAAGTAAAGGCACTGGACTAGAATTCGTGCACCTTGTGCAAATACCTCTTTCTTCCCTGCGATTGAAGCTGCAGTTTTATCACTTGAAAATGAGCGAGTTAGAATAAAAAATGATTAGAAATCCATTTAATTTTACTGTGTATCTTCTTCCAGATAACTTGCAAGAGTAATTGCAGGAGTTGGTGGAAAACTCATGCAAAATGAATTATACCCTGCATACCCCACTGTAGCTGATGATTCTATGAGGTCTTTGCTAATGATCCCCAGTACTTATCTATGTGAGCAAAGATTTTCATCACTGTTGAACATGAAACTAACACTGGATGGCTTAATGTGGAGCATGACTTTCAAGCCTATCTAATACTGCTCCTTGAAATGAGAAACTTATTTGCTCAAAACAGGCACAACCCTCACACTGAAATGAAATACTGACTGTATGTATGTACAGTATGTTCGTGTTTAATAAGGCGTGTACGTTGTTGATGTGTATATATGGCTGTTTGTGCGTAATAGGGCGTGTACTTTGCTCATGTATAATATGTATGGTTGTGTGTAATAATGCTTGTGCGTTTCTGATGTGATGGAGGTATGTTTGGTGGAAGTGAAATAGTTTCACTTTTGTGTATTGTAGTATCACTCTACACCGATTACGATGTTAATACTTAATTCCTTAATAAAATAATTGCAGTTCCGACTATTTGACAATAATCTTTGTTATACGATTGTATAATGAATTAGGGGTAAATTATTAGCATTCTGTATTCAGTGCCACATGAATGAGGGTATGGGTAGATGGTCTGGTAACTCAGGGGTTACATGGTGGGAAGATAAGGTTGAGAAGCCATGATCTAATTGATGAACAAGATTGTGTTGCTAAATGAAATCAGTTTTATTTTGTTTAAATAGCATATTTATAGATTTTAAGTAAGTGACTCCAGAGTCTGGCAATAGATGGAGGGACTCCAGCATCTCTTATTATTTTATTTAAGTCGTATTGTAAATCAGAATATGGTCTTGGCCTGTGGAATAATAAGGGGACATTTACATCAGATGATAGAAAAAATTAAACAGCTTGTTCAAATGCATTTAAAAAGATAATTGGTGTTCCATCATATGCAAGCTTTCATACAGTTGCAGAGTAGTTTAATCAACTCTTGTTTACGCATCATGTTGGTCTCTTTATGGCAAAGTATTTTAAGGGAGTAATTCTATCAATTTCCAGTCGCCTTAATCCCACAAAGGGTGGCCAATGTCGTTGAGTTAGTTCTTTTAGGAGGAGGGGCACTAACCCTCCGCCAGCCCTATTGTTGACACGTAGAGAACACTTACAGTATGGGTTGGCTATATGGTTGCCACGCAGCTTTGTAAGTGGTTTCCTGACTTACAGGTAATCGTGAGGCAAGTCACCCGAAAAGGAAAAAAAGTAATACAATTTGACAGGAAAGATGAAAGAAATAGGAAGAGAGGAGGGCAGCCACAGAATGAGAATAATAAAGGAGAAGAAAGAAGTAGGCAGCACTACATCAAGTGAGTGATTGATGATCGCCACCACCGATAATAATTTTAGTCCATTAATTTACCTTAATATAGCAATGCAGACAGAAGATTATTTATTTGATAATGTACGGACTTTGTTCAACAGTGTATGTAGCGTCGACACGAACAGTGAATAATTAGATGTGACACTCTCCGGGATTTGGTTAGTACAAAAACACGAAATTCAAAGGGAACCATTTTTACGATTTACGTCATACATATCTTAAACATGCAACAAAACGTATCTAGTGTATACAGTTACCTCCATCAGTTAATATATATACCGGTATATACATATACGTATCTATCCAGTCATCATCCAGTCCTATGCAGCCCTATTAGAAGCGTAGAAGCCCAGGGCTGGGCAAGTTGGTCCTAACATTTAAGATGAGAGAGGCCAGCCTCACTCATTCCTGAGTGGCATTTCATGAGCAATAAACTCAAACCACGCCAATTGGAGTACCTTAATTATCCACTAAAACGCCAGGCGCCGAGTAAACAACCATATATATATATATATATATATATATATATATATATATATATATATATATATTGTTACGTTGTCCGCCTTTCCGTTCCACGAGTGCAGCCGTTACAGCTGGGCTAGGGGGATTATGCAGTATGTATCCGCGTCATTCGCGGAGTTTATATTAGCGAGTGTTACAAGTTCTTTTGTTTCTTTCGTTCCTGCCACTGAGGGCAATTTTATTTAATACCATGCTGAGAATGCATCTGATTATTTTGATTGTCTTATGTGAGCTACCAGTATATTTAATGATGTTTTGCTTGCATTAGAAGTACCAGTTTATTGTAGAGAGAGAGAGGGGCACGAATATAAGTTCTTATTAATTAATTTGATTATGCGTTCGCGCTTGGCCGTGCGCGAGCCTTGATCAGAGGCAGTATCTTCCCAGCCAGCTTTAGTATCGGGTGTTTGTATACTCTCGCTCTCTCCCCAGTTATTTTTATGCCGAGCTGGCGTTTTCATTTAAGTTTATTTTTATTCCTTTTGTTGCTGACTGAGGGAAGTAGATATTTTATTTGTTTTTGTGACCTTGTTGTCTTTGGAGGGCCAGTTTGGCTCACCGTGGTTTTCTCGCTGCCTTTGTTAACGTTCCCCAACACACGTACATACACACACACACCCCTAACCCCTACACAGTTAATCCCATCTCTTTGCTCAAGGCTAGTGAGAACCATCGTGAGCTATTAACTGCGTTCCCCCTTGGACACGGGTTAAGTAGAAAGTCGTCACCACCGGAAGTAAGTGGGAGGTGTTCCTGTATACTGTCTCGGGCGGTATTACTTCCGGTAGTGGCGATAGTAGGCTAGATCTATAGGTAGGCTGTTCCGTTTTATTATCAAAGTACAGAGTGTTGCGTTCTTAAGTAAGTACCTTTCCGTTGCGCAGTTTTTCTCTAGTTTGCGGAGTGTCAGTGCCGGGGTCTGCGTTATTTTTGCAACGCAGTGGAGGCCGATCATCTAAGGCTGACTTGTTGTCTTTTTTGTAATAACCCCGGGCTGGCGCCACCGTAACAGTGGCGACCTCGCCAGGATATCCTAACAGTGCCTTTCTTGCTAGGATATCGTTACCTTGGCGTTCTCTGTGCTTTGAGGTGAAGTTGTTGTGTTTGTAGTTTCTCAGTCAGCATTAGTATTTCATTATTGAGTACTGCCATTGATTTGTCGCCATGGAGTCACACGTGTCTACACCAGATCGCGTACGTGCTGAGTCACCTGTGGATATGGAACAACGAGAGGCACATAGCAAAGGTACTCCCCGTGTGAGCCCTGAGTTTGACTATGGGGCTGAGCTGCCTCGTTTCGCTACCCCACTATTACCATCTATGATGCCGCCGAGCCAGTTTAGAGCAGTTCCCCCAGGTATGTCTAGTGCTTTCCCTGGAGTTGTTCATTCCACTCCCATATACCCTGGAGTCTTGTCACCGGAGGCTCAGTTGCAGTTGGAGTTAAAAAAGATGGAGATGCAGCGTGCAAAAGAAGAGAGGGAGATGGAGATGCAGCGTGCAAGAGAGGAGATGGAGTTGCAGCGTGAAAAAAATGCGATTTGAGCTGGAGAAGACTCGCTTGGAGGTGACTGCTAATAGACCAACTTCAGATACCCAAACCTCAGGCCGTGCAGAGGATAGGGAGAGTTGGTTCTCAAGGAGTCTAAAATTAGTGCCAGCATTTGATGAGTTGAAGGTGACAGAATGGTTTGTTAGATTTGAGAAGAAGGCTAGGGAGTTTGAGTGGCCAAGGCAGCGCTGGGTGGGGTTGGTATCTAATGTGCTGAAGGGAAAAGCCTTGGAAGTGTATAATAGGTTGAGCCCTGAGGATGTAAATGATTATGATGAATTTAAAACAGCCATCCTGAAGGCATATGAACTTAGACCAGAGGCTTATCGGTTGTTGTTCCGTGGTGCTCGGAAAAGGCCTGCTGACACCTATATGGCCTACGCTAGGTATCTGGAGGAGAGGTTAGACGAGTGGTTGCTGAGTGAGAGCGCCACTTCGTATAACGAGGTGCGTGAACTGCTTTTGATGGAACATTTTACCAACATGGCTGACAAAGAAATTGGTGTTAAAATTAGGGAGAAGAGATTCAAGACCGTGAAGGAAGCAGCGACGTGGGCTGATGACCGGGTGTTTGCCTTGCGGAGTATGGGGGTCAAGTATGCTAATTTTCAGTATTCCAGGGAGAGGACTGTGAGTGGCCCTGCCTGGGATAAATCTCCCGTGAATCAGTCCAAGGGAAGTTCAGAGGAGAAAAAGAATTCAGGGAGAAAGAGCCCTGTATCCAGTTCGAAGCTAGTTTGTTACTTTTGCAAACAGAGTGGGCACATCAAGCCTAACTGCCCTAAGTGGAAGGCCTCCCAAAATGCCAAACCAGTGGCACTAGTTATAGGTTCGAGTCAGGTGAACGAGAGGAGTTGGGAGAGTGGTAACGGTGAGGGAGAAGTCTGTGGAAAGCTGGAGTGCAGCCGGCTGTGCTCGCTGCCAGCTCAGGCTGAAAAAGTTACCCAACATGCTACGCCACCTCCGGATGAACTGCCTCAGAAATCGTCCCTAGACTGGTGTAAACCTTTTATGTGTCACGGCACAGTGAAAATTCATGGGATCAGTTATCCAGTTACTGTGGCTCGTGATACCTGTGCACAACAGTCTGTGTGCAGAAACGTGACTGGAGGGCCTGTAAACTCAGGGAAGTATGTGCTGTGTAGAGGCATGAACTCAGATGAATACTATGATTATGTTCATGTGGAACTCGATTGCCCCATTGTTCAGGCTGCAGCTCAAGTAGCTGTTGCTGATGTAATGCCAGTAGAGGGGATTGATTTTCTGCTGGGGAACGACCTGGCTGGAGAGAAAGTATTTCCATCTCTTCCCCCACCAGTTGTTGTGGCAGAGAAGTGTTTTGACGCCCCAGAAATTGGTATTGAAGTTGATGCAGAAGTGGAAGCCATTTTCCCGGTCTGTGCAATTACAAGATCTATGGCACAGGTTGCAGCCCGGGAGGAAGAACTGGTGAAGTCACAGGTTCTTGGGGTCGACTGTGGTGAGGCAGGGCCACCAATGGAGGAACCTAGTGAGCAGAGTGTTGCTGTGGTGGGTGAGGAGAGTGGGAATGCGTGCATGGGTGCCGCCCCACTTCCCACTCAGGACACTAGAGGTGGTGCTGAGTGTGTCTGTGTGGAGACTGAACCCAGCCCATCGACTGAATTAGGAGAATTTCAGGACGCTGGGGTCGACTGCAGGGATGGAGGACCACCGTCAAACGCGCCTGAGGAACAGAGTGTCACTGTTGAGGGTAGAGGTGATGATGATGTCAGTGTGGAGTCTGACATTCCTCCCCCTGTCGAGTGTACTAGAGGTGACGCTGAGATTGATCGCCCTTCGCAATCCAGTGTCCCGACCATTCCCTTATCTCAGTCCTCAGTAGAGCTGGCGGGTGTTGGGCCAGCAGAATTGAGGGTGAAGCAACAGGATGTAACATTAAAGCCCTTGTTTGCTCGAGTAGGGGAAGAAAGAAGTATGGAGTGTGGTAAGAAGGAGTTCCTGTTTAAAGACTATGTTTTACATCGCCGATGGACGCCCACTGGCGCCACGGTGGATGGAGGAGTGGGTGAGTTAGTGCAGGTGGTGGTGCCTGTGCAGTATAGGGTGCCGTTAATACAGTTAGCACATGAGGGACCTTTAGCAGGTCACTTGGGAAACAGGAAGACAGTGCAGCGCTTAAGATATAACTTTTGGTGGCCAAGTATGCCGGAACAAGTTGCTGCGTACATCAAGAGCTGTCACACGTGTCAGATAGTGGGCAAGCCTAATCAGGTTCTTCCTGTGGCCCCTTTGACTCCCATTCCTGCAGTTGAACCTCCGTTTACCCGGGTAATCATTGATATCGTGGGCCCTTTACCTCCTACTTCTGCTGGAAACAAGTATTTGTTAACCATAATGGATGTTACAACGCGATACCCAGAGGCTATACCAATCAGAAGCATGCAGGCGAAGTCAGTAGTCAAGCAACTTATCCTGTTCTTTACTCATTTTGGCCTGCCCAAGGAGTTGCAGTCAGACCGTGGAGTAAATTTTACATCTAATTTGTTTAAGCAGACAATGACAGAGTTGGGCATCAAACACATTTTGTCCAGTGCCTACCATCCGCAGTCACAAGGTGCCCTGGAGAGGCATCATCAGACCTTAAAGACAATGCTGCGCACCTTCTGCTATGATAGTGGAAAGGATTGGGACTTAGCGGTACCCTTTGTTATGTTTGCAGTGAGAGAGGTACCAACTGAGTCGTTAGGGTTTTCACCCAATGAGTTAGTGTTTGGGCACAGAGTTCGTGGTCCCTTGGATGTGGTGCGAGAGGCCTGGAGTAACAACAAATCTGGCAACCAGGAATCCATGCTTGACTATGTCTGCCGCACTCGGGAGAGACTGCATTGCGCTTTAGAGCTTGCCCGTGACCATCTAATCGGGGCTCAAGCGAAAATGAAGGCTCATTACGATAAGAAGGTCAGAAGTCGTGAGTTTAAGCAAGGAGATGAAGTTTTAGCACTGCTGCCCATGCAAGGAAAACCTCTGGCGGCTAGATTCAGTGGTCCTTATATTGTGAAGAAGAGAGTTGGGGAACTTGACTATCTAATTGTTACCCCAGATAGGCGGAAGAGTACTCAGTTGTGCCACATTAATATGTTGAAGCCATACTATCGCCCAGTTGATTCTCATTGTGGGATGACTGCTGATGTCTCTCACCTGGGATGTGAAGGACGGGAAAGAGAGGACGTGGCATCAAAGGGACGTGCTGTGAAGGGAGCTGTTGGTGCCGGTGATGTGAGTAGTGGACCAGGGTTACAGCCACAGTCCCTGGAAGGTGACTTTGGAGTGGATGTTGAGGGAACCAGGGATAAGAGCGCTCCTGTAGTTTTGGTGGTTGGTAGTGAGTTAGAGGAGCAGGAGGAAGTGCTTAGTTGTGGTGAGATGTTACCAGCTGACCTATGGGAGGGCAATGGTTATGCAGCTCTGGTGGAGAAATTGAGACACCTTGATCCAGTAAAGCAAGAAGAGCTGTGCAACAGATTATGGAAACATCCGAAAGTTTTTGGAGATTCACCGGGATTGACAACTTGGGCTACTCATGACATTGACGTTGGGGATAGTAAGCCTGTAAAATTAGCTCCCTACCGCATCAACCCTATCAGACAGAAAGCTCTCGATGATGAGATCAAGTATATGTTGGACCCTGGATTGATCAAGAGGAGTTTCAGTGAGTGGAGTTCACCAGTTACCTTGCAGCCGAAGCCAGATGGGAAGGTTAGGTTGTGTGTGGACTTCCGGAAAGTTAATTCACTGTCTAAGACCGATGCTTATCCTTTACCTCGGGTCGATGACTCCGTGGACAAGGTGGGAAATGCCACTTATATCACCAAACTTGACTTAGTAAAAGGATACTGGCAGGTCCCGCTGACGGAACGGGCTAAACAAGTGGCTAGCTTTGTTGTCAGTGGTGCAGTATATCAGTGCCAGGTGATGCCTTATGGATTGAAGAATGCTCCAGCCACTTTCCAGAGGCTTATGGATAAAGTGGTGGATGGCATACCCAATTGTGTCGTTTACATCGATGATGTCATTGTGTATGACACCAAGTGGGAGGAGCACCTTGATCATGTGGAAATGCTCATTAAGCGGTTGGAGGAAGCTGGCTTGGTAGTCAACTTAGACAAGTGCGAGTTCGTACGTGCTAAGGTCCAGTACCTTGGATTTGTTGTGGGACATGGGCAAGTGGCTCCACCTCGGGCTAAGGTGGATGCCATTTCCAACTTTGCAGCACCCCAGTGTCGCCGTGCCCTCCAGCGATTTTTGGGCATGATCGGCTATTACCGAAGATTCATTGGGAATTACTCCACAGTGCTTGCCCCTCTTACTGACATTGCGCAAGGATAAGAAGTGGCAGTGGACAGCCGAGTGTGAGCAAGCTTTTATTACGGTTAAGTCTCTGCTGTGCCACCACCCTATATTGCGTGCACCAGATTTTGACAAACCTTTTGTGCTGACAGTTGATGCTAGCCGAGTAGGGGTAGGAGCAGTGTTGATGCAGCCAGATGAGGGCCAGGTTGAACATCCCATATCATACTTCTCAAAGAAGTTTAATAGAGCCCAGAAGAACTATTCCGTCATAGAGCAGGAGTTATTAGCGATTATCCTGGCCCTGCAACACTTTGCTGTCTACCTGCCCCCTTTTGGCCCTGTGATCAAGATTTATTCAGACCATCATCCCCTGCAGTTTTTGAACAGGTTCAAATTTAAGAACCAGCGTTTGACCCGCTGGAGTTTGCTTTTGCAAGAGTACAATTTAGAAGTTAGGCATATTAAAGGGATTGATAACGTAATTGCTGATTGTTTATCCAGGGAGGGGTCAGGGTCTTGATTCGAAAATTTTGATCCAGGGCTCAAAATTTTCCCTTGGGGAAGGGCGTGTTACGTTGTCCGCCTTTCCGTTCCACGAGTGCAGCCGTTACAGCTGGGCTAGGGGGATTATGCAGTATGTATCCGCGTCATTCGCGGAGTTTATATTAGCGAGTGTTACAAGTTCTTTTGTTTCTTTCGTTCCTGCCACTGAGGGCAATTTTATTTAATACCATGCTGAGAATGCATTTGATTATTTTGATTGTCTTATGTGAGCTACCAGTATATTTAATGATGTTTTGCTTGCATTAGAAGTACCAGTTTATTGTAGAGAGAGAGAGGGGCACGAATATAAGTTCTTATTAATTAATTTGATTATGCGTTCGCGCTTGGCCGTGCGCGAGCCTTGATCAGAGGCAGTATCTTCCCAGCCAGCTTTAGTATCGGGTGTTTGTATACTCTCGCTCTCTCCCCAGTTATTTTTATGCCGAGCTGGCGTTTTCATTTAAGTTTATTTTTATTCTTTTTGTTGCTGACTGAGGGAAGTAGATATTTTATTTGTTTTTGTGACCTTGTTGTCTTTGGAGGGCCAGTTTGGCTCACCGTGGTCTTCTCGCTGCCTTTGTTAACGTTCCCCAACACACGTACATACACACACACACCCCTAACCCCTACACAGTTAATCCCATCTCTTTGCTCAAGGCTAGTGAGAACCATCGTGAGCTATTAACTGCGTTCCCCCTTGGACACGGGTTAAGTAGAAAGTCGTCACCACCGGAAGTAAGTGGGAGGTGTTCCTGTATACTGTCTCGGGCGGTATTACTTCCGGTAGTGGCGATAGTAGGCTAGATCTATAGGTAGGCTGTTCCGTTTTATTATCAAAGTACAGAGTGTTGCGTTCTTAAGTAAGTACCTTTCCGTTGCGCAGTTTTTCTCTAGTTTGCGGAGTGTCAGTGCCGGGGTCTGCGTTATTTTTGCAACGCAGTGGAGGCCGATCATCTAAGGCTGACTTGTTGTCTTTTTTGTAATAACCCCGGGCTGGCGCCACCGTAACAATAGATCTATATATATATATATATATATATATATATATATATATATATATATATATATATATATATAATAACATTCATCTGTAGCCAGATATTTTATAACTTTATAATGTGAATCCTTTTTCCACATTATTGCCATTCCACTTTCTGGCCAACCTGCCATGGCATTGAGAACATTGTCAGTAGTAGTAGTAGTAGTAGCAGCTCCAAGTTTATCAGAACCACGAATCTAGTGAACTGCGGACTGAAGTTACCCTTCTGCAATCCACAGTCTTCTCTTGATTGGGATAAGGAGGGGACTAAGGAACATTGCTATAACTAGGCAGCTCTGCCACCTGGCCATGTCGTTGCCACCGCGTGAAAGGCTTCCCTTACCAGCACCGTGCTCCATGTAAAACCCCATAACCTTCATTTTCTGTACACACAGATGTATTTCAACTACGCAACTGAAGCTCTCTTCACTATGCCGTTCCCAATAAATTGTTTTTTCACATGAATCTATGATAAGGATTTATCAAAATCCATAGCGTTTTGTTTCTATTACATAAAGTACTCCGTAACTTTTCTCCCATGACATAAAAGTGGAACAACATGCTGTCCATGCACAGTCTATCACATCAGTATTTCTTATAGTTTAAAAACCTTTGTTTCTCTGTGTAAGCTTTGCAAAACTATCCTTTTCAGTACATAGAGATGCGTTTCAATTCAGCAACACTGCGGAAGTTATCCTCACTGTGCCACATCCTCAGTCGGTTCTTCTACATGGGTATCTGTTTGTATGCCCCCTCCCTGGCCCTCTCCACCGTCACCAGTCTATCGACCTGGACGTCCATGCTCATAATGGGATCAATCTGCACCTTTTATATATCAATTGTAAGTTTGAAAATCAATGATATTAAAAATTAATTTTCCAGAGAATTAAGAAAAACTTATGTTGACATCATCTTCACTTTTGGCTATAAAGCCAGTTACAGGTAAGACTCTCACAGCACCGTGTGCACATGAGAATTATTTTCCTTAAAACTCGCTCATTTGTTGGTAGATTTGCATGAATCAAAAAAAAAAAAAAAAAAAAAAAAATCCGGAGAAGAGCATTACCAAACTTTCTGTACGCTTGCTTTGTGCATGCCAAATTTCAGCTTTGGAAAAAATTATGGAAAAAGTTTTATTCAGCAACTATTATGAACACAAACATGTAGATATCTTCTGATCTTATCAAGAAACAGAGTGCTTAGAAATGTTTGTTATAGTTTTCTGATAAAATTAGTTTTTTAATTACTGAAATCCATCAAGAGATAAGCGAGAAGTAACATTTTTATGTCGATAAACTAAATTTTTCAGGACGACCGGTAGGCTACAGGTTAGTTTGAATATCAACTTGAATAACTCAAAAACTATTTATCCTAGCCAAATGAAACTTTGCCTGAAGTCAGAACTAATTGAAATGGATTCTTTCTGTACAGTTCAACCTCCTGTGTCAAAAAGTGATTCAATAAGCAGCTTCTGCTGTGGGCCATTAGCGGTACCATGCAGTACCGGTATCTACAGTATCTTACCGATCGTCAATAACCTGTGAATTATAAGACTCCTTCAATACTTTCCTCATCAGCCCTTTTCTTGCATCCAAGACATTCTGTCTTTCTTCCATACATGTTTGCAAGCGTAACTTCTGGTACATACTGTACCTAGCAGCATACAGGTGGAAGGCGACGACGATCCAGTGTCCCCACTATAGTTCTCATTTGAAGGGCAATATTGGAGGTTTCAGCTTTTCCAACGCTACGAACTAGCTTGGGCTTCCTGGGCATCTTTGTGGATATCAGGAAGTGCGCAGTTATATATGAAACACTGGAAAAATTACGTAAATAGCGGAGAATCACGAGATACTTCCCAGGTGAGCAAGGTGTTTATTTTATTTAGGTTCTTTATTTATTATTCAGTACTAGCCCTAACACCCTGGGGAACACTGTCGCTGAAGGCCAAGCAGGGATGAGTGCGTGAGAGCAAAGGGTTACATTACACATATATGGCATAAAAGGTATAGAAGTAATTAGCAGTACAAGCGCAGTAATGCACAAAGAGATACAATGACACATACATGGTACAAAGTTGTTGTAGTAACAAGCATTACAAGTTTAGAAATGAGCAGTGGGATACAATGACACACACCCATGTACAGTACATACGTATGCAGAAAGAGGCACATATGCACACATACATATACATATATATCTATATATATATACGTATAGATTCACGCACACGTAGCCATAGGCATACTGAATGTACAGGATAGGTACGCATGTATAAAGATATGGATATGTGTACAGACGTGCATACATACACTAATGCTGCTTCTACATATGCATGCTATCCATATATACAGTACATATCCAGGGAGACACACATATAAATACACTCTAAATGGAAATATATACATTGTTACATACACACGGAGACAGGTAAACAGAAATGATACTTATTATGAAGTTGTACCTAATGTATACATGTATGGACAACACACACACACACACACACACACACACACACACACACACACGTCCCCCTTGAGCAAGGGGACGGGTGTGTGTGTGTATGCAGGTCACAGTCTTGCCCTTAGATCGGACTATATGAGCTCTCAGCTCTCTTCCGGGAGGGTAAAAGCTGACGATCACGACCATCAAGTGATTCTGACCGACCCGGTGAATTACACACACACACACACACACACACACACACACACACACGCACGCAAGCTTGTATATATGTATACCAGAAAGTACCAGCATTGTCCTAGTGCCAAGGCATTACAATGAAAGGAAGTCAGGGTGAAGGGTGAGAATGTCTTTCAGTACATCAAGATGTGTGATGAAGTAGATACACAAAGCAGAAAACAATAATCCAGGGGGTCTGAAGGGGGCAATATGTGGGCAGTTAACGATGTGATGGGACAAGGCTTCATCCATGTGATTGTGACAGAGTTTACATGGCCTGTTGGCGGCCGGTCGGCCAGTAATTACCCCTGGGGAACGATACCCCAGGCAAATGCTGGCGACGTCTACATCAAAGCGGCGGGTGAGGGTGGGATGCATGCCATAGGTGTGTCTCATGCCACGGTAGGTGTCATAGTGCTGGGTGGTGACACTAGTGGATGTTCAGTATCGGTACACAGGGATAGACCCTCCCTGGGCTCCTCAAGAAGTATTCTCCAGACAATTGTCGTGGACACAGAGGCAGATGACAGCTAGGGGGAGGTTGCAGGTAGCTCGAGCCAGGTGATCTGCCTGGCCGTGGCGGATATGACCAACATGGGCTGGGATCCAAATGAAGGAAACCGTGAGACCAAGACAGTGAGCCTGATGGAGGTGGGAGTATAGGGAGGAGAAGAGAGGGGAAGGGAGTCGGGTGGGGAGTTGCGAATTAGGGGAAGGGCAGCTTGGGAATTGCTGATGATGAGACCTGGTAGGTGTTGAGAGAGAAGGAAGTCAAGGGCAGAGCGTATAACAGAGAGTTCCCACTGGATACTGCTGGCCCAGTTGGGAAGGCGGGGGAGGTGGAGAAACGGGGGAAGCAGAGTTAGTAAAGGCAATGCAAGCAGCTACCGCCCGGCCGGAAGTGAGGACTGAACCGTCAGTGTACTGTAGATGTGAATATGATGGGAAGGGTAGGTGCAGGCTACAGAGTTTAGGGTTTCAGTGATGGAGAGCTGTGATGGGATTGATAAGCTGTAAGAAACAGTGTCAGGTGTGTAGTGCATAATAGGAGATGTAAGTGTCCAGGACGGGGGCAAAGAGTCAGTAGGGGTGTGAGTGACAAGATCAGCATGGATACTGGAGGCATCTCGGCCAGAAAGCTGGAGGGGACAGTTGAGTGCCGAACGAATTTGTTTGAACCAGTATGCCAGGCCTGGCACATAAGTGTGCTGGATGCGGTCTAGGTAAGTGGTATCTGAGAGAATATCAACCAGCCAGGAGGAAAAGGATGGAGCAGGAGACGGAAATGTGTTCAGACACTGTGTGGCGAAGCAGACTCCAAGCATATGAATGCGATCGGTGATGGGACACAGATTGAGTTCAAGGAGCATGTTGACCACTCTGGTACACCTAAGGCAGCGAAGAATGACACGCATTGCCCGATTTTGTACCACTTCAAGTGGTCGGAGCTGTGCTGGAGGAGGGGGGGACAAGAGAGAGAGGGATAGCATGATAATCAAGAAGGGAGAGAATATATAGCAGGTCAGTTGATTGTGCGATGGGTATGCAATCCCCATGCGAGTCATAAGTGAGCATGCCAAGGAGTTTAAGTCTGCGGTGGAGGCGGTTGCAGATAGTGGAGATATACTGAGAGGGGTTAAAGAAGGAAGAGAGAGGAATTCTGAGATATGTATAATCCTGCACTACCTCAAGATGACAGCCAAGGAACGTTATGGTTGTGCAACCAAACCTATGAATGAGGGATCGAATAAACAGTTTGGTTTTGCCAGTGTTGATAATCAACCCACAAGCAGATGCAGCCTGGCTGAACTTAACTAGGAGACACTGAAGAGTGACGGGAGAAGGGGAGTGGATGGAGATATCATCGGCATAGTTTAGGATCAGAGAGGAGCCAGGGATAGGACCTAAAAGACGGAGGAGTCTATTTATGAGAAGAATGAAGAGAAAGGGGCTATAAGCATCCTACCCTCAGATGTGCCAAGACTGAAGGGTCGGTAATCACTAACTGCCCCACAAAACAGAACCCGAGAGTGGCGATGGGACAGGTAGCTTTCCAGCCAACAGAGCTGGCGGCCAGAGACACCCAGGTGGGCAGGTTCGTCAAGGATGACGTCACGGTTTGCGACGTCGAATGCAGCTTTGAGGTCAATGAAGGCTATTCAAAAGGAGGATGTGAGATGAGTAATTCAACAAGGCAATGTTGTGTGTTTCGGTCTAGGAGGAAACCAAAGAGATGGGGAGAGAGCTGGTTCTGAAGAATATCGCGGAGCCATGCTGAAAAAATTCTCTCGAGGAGTTTGCATATGCAGGAAGTTAGGGAAAACGGACAGAAATCAGGGAATAAGGCTTAAGGATGGGGATGATGTTGCTACGGGTCCATTCTGCAGGGAGACTGCCTTCAGAGAGACTCTTGTTGAAGCGTAAGTAAGGGATTGTCAGGGACATGCGTGATGAGTCTGAGTGTGGCATAGGCGATCTTGTCATCACACAGGGTAGTTGACATGCCTTGCAACAGTGCAAGGCGCACTCATCACCGGTGATGAGGTGATCATCGAGGGGAGAGGGCGTGGAGCGTGCCAATGTAATGCATGCTAACCCGTTTCCGCTAGCAGCCGAGAGGCGAGCGTTGATGAGGGGAGGCAGGGATGTCAGCTGAGACTGATTGGACCATTTATGAATTAGGATGCTGGCATATTCCACAGGATTGTGGTGGTGAGGGGAGGTGGGAGTGTTGTTTACAATGGTTTGATGTAGAATTTCCCATTTCCTAAAACCAAGAAATCCATTAGAGAAAACGATTTATTATGTAGGGCTAACTGAGGAAAATCAATAGAAACTCGTGTGTGTGTGTGTGTGTGTGTGTGTGTGTGTGTGTGTGTGTGTGTGTGTGTGTTGTTCACGCATGCACACATCAAGGGCATGTGCACGTATTGTCCTAATGCTGGGATTTGGAATCAAGAGGTAATTTTATAATGCATATCGTTTTTGTCTATCTATATACCTGTGTATGTGACTATGT